>NC_136853.1:514460-724460 GCF_951799975.1 Gobius niger | reverse complement strand
GGGCCCCTTTACTTAAAGTGCTGTCCCAGTAATGTTGTATATAGACTGGAGCATTTAATATATATTTTACATTTTGTAGTGATTTAAATATTTGTTAGACCTAAATCCAAATCCATTTAAAAAGTTTTATTTTAGACAAAATGTTCAAAATCGCTAAATCTTGAGAAAACTCTTCATATTTTAAAGTAGATTAAACACATTTTGAAAAGACTAAAGAAAGACTTGACTCGACCCCAGGACCATTGTTCTGGACTTGGACCTTCAGACTTGGCCTTGACTCGAGACTTGCCTTTAGTGACTCCCACCTCTGTAGTTCCTGCTTCCACTACTTTCAGCCCTACATTTGTCACATATAGAAACACAACATCAACAGATCCCAGCAGGCTTCTCATTCAAACAGAACGCTCCTCTACAAAACAAAAGTCAGGCCTGGACAGTTTGGTGTTTGTGAAGAAGCTCATGAATAAATCCTCCACAGCCACCTGGACTTCAACCTGGACAAGACGCTGTTCTTCTTCATCGCGGGCCGTTACGAGTTCTCCAACAAGGGGGCGGACATCTTCCTGGAGTCTCTGTCCCGCCTCAACTACCTGCTGAGGGTGCGCTTCAGGAACACGTCCCTTCTCTTTTCTGTGTGTCCTTCTGCTGAACCATGTGTGCTGTAGGTTCACCGCAGCGACGTGACGGTGGTGGTGTTCTTCATCATGCCGGCCAAGACCAACAACTTCAACGTGGAGTCTCTGAAGGGACAGGCCGTCCGCAAGCAGCTGTGGTGAGGCCCAGCGGGTTATAGAATATATAGATATATAGATATATAACGGTTCAGTTCACTGTCAGCTGTAAGACGCTGCTTTCTCCCCACACTTTGAACCTTACAGCTCATATAACGGAGCGCCCGATATATTCATGTTAATGGTCATTCTGAAGATTGTGTCATGTCACTCTGTCACTGTCTTAGCTCCTCCACATCTGTCCACTGGATCACATTCTATAGATCTGTATCTACACAGACGGCATGTCGTCATAGAAGGGGGCGTGGCCTCCACACAATTTTTAACTCTTTTTATTAATAGAGTCAAGTCTAAATCAGGCCCATATGGATCTTTTCTCACAGCAGATTGTTCAGTAAAAGTACAAAAATGGCATTCATAGCTAGTGCTAGCTAGCGTTAGCATTAGCACGATAACATGAAGCATCATGTTAGCATTCTCTTTTTATGTATTTATGGGCTGTTGAACCACTTTGCTCCTCCATGTCTTTGTATCTTTGTTTAGTAGAAACTATATTCATAATTCAGCGTTTGTTAAAGAAGTTTTGAAAAGTCACCATGTGGTCTCTGCATGGTCTATGTGTCTATGTGATCACGAAACACTGTGAGAAGCTTCCATGACGTCCCTGCAATGTCTCCGAGGTCTGTCGAGACCAAGGAGATCTCACAGAGACTCCATAAGACTTATTCAAAGAGTCGTAAAGAGTCTCTCTCAGCCGTTTGAGACGTGTTGACCTCTGTATCAGCGATGTCTCCAAGACCAGCAGCGACTCAGGTCGAATAAGTGAGTAACAGAAATGGCTTTGTATCAATGGTTAAAAAGCTGTACTATAAAGGAGACACGAGTCTGTGTGCTGTGGAGTCACAGAAGAACAAAGAGAGGAGACTTTTACACTTTTACACCAGTTCACTCAGTCTATGGCTCCATGGGACTAGCGTCGTATTGACTGATGAAACTGTATAATTCTGTAAATGCTGATCAGACGTGGTGTCCCACAGGGACACTGCTCACAGCGTCATGTCTCATGAAACTGTATAATTCTGTAAATGCTGATCAGACGTGGTGTCCCACAGGGACACTGCTCACAGTGTGAAGGAGAAGTTTGGGAAGCGGCTCTACGACTCTCTGCTGAAGTAAGCTCTTTCTCACTCTCTCTCTGTGACGATGTAAAACCTCTACAACGATCCAGGATCAAATGTTTTGTAGGTTTCCTGGTGAGAAGGTCTGTCAGTAACGGAAACCTACCAGAAACTCTAAAAGCAGTTGATCCTGGAGAGTAATAGAGGCCGTTGTGAAGCAAAGGTGCCATGCTGACCACTCATACGGCCACTGGGTCACTAAAAGGTCAAATAATAATTCCTTTTTTCAAATTAGTTTTAGTACTAATATTCTCACTATTTCCCCCTCATTATTCTAATATTTTGCCTCTTTCCCACATTTCCCCCCGTGCAGATCTTCCACATATTATTGTTCTGTTTTCTGGTTCTAGGAGATTTTAGTATCGGTGTTGGAGACTAAGTATTGTTGAAGTACTGGTATTAGAAAACGTGTAACAATACCCGGCCCTACTCTAAACTGTGTGGTTTAAAGCTCGAAGGGAGACTAAAGGAACATGTGCACATTGAGCAGTGTCTGAACCATTTATACCCACAGTGGGCCTTCACCACAACCAAAAGTAAACAACTCAAAACTAAGGATAGGAAACAGAAACCGGACAATAAAATGAGAAGGAAGCATGTGGTTACCCCATATGTTCCCGGGGGGTCAGAACCTTTAGAAGGGTCCTCTCGACGCATCGTATCCCTGTATATTTTAAGCCTATGTCCACGCTCCGACAGCGGTTCATCCTAAAGACAGCTCTCCAAAACGCCTCCGCAGTAATGTTGTGTCTGCAGCCCAGTGCAGGGAGGAGTGTAGAGACCAAGCAGCCTCTACACAAGCGCATGTATCAATCATATATGCAGTGTTTTTACATCTGCAGAAACATCAGCAGGATGTCCATATACTGGACAGGGAGGAGAGGTGGTTTGAGAGGGTCGTAAAGGAGGCCATGTTAAAGTGGAGAAGCCCTCTCTGAACAGGGGGGGGGAGGGGATGAGGTAACAAAAGTTTAAACGCTTAAACGCCGACTCTCATGTGCAGAGGGCAGATCCCCGACATGAACGCCATCCTGGACCGAGACGACTTCACCATCATGAAGAGGGCAATCTTCGCCACGCAGGTAAGTCTTCCCTCACCACAACCACCTGGAACCTTCACCTACTAACCCCTCCCTTCACCGAGCAGAGACACAGCCTGCCTCCCGTCACCACCCATAACATGCTGGACGACGCCACGGACCCCATTCTCACCAACGTGCGGCGCGTCGGCCTCTTCAACGACCGCAGCGACCGGGTCAAGGTAAGAGCCCCGCCTTCTCTCCTGTGTCAGCGTCAGACCTTTTACGTGGTTCCTCCTCTGCCCCAGATCATCTTCCACCCGGAGTTCCTGTCCTCCACCAGCCCGCTGCTGCCCATGGACTACGACGACTTCGTACGCGGGTGTAACCTGGGCGTCTTCCCCTCCTACTACGAGCCCTGGGGTTACACTCCCGGTAATAACTATGAGCCCTGGGGCTACACTCCCGGTAATAACTATGAGCCCTGGGGTTACACTCCCGGTAATAACTATGACCCTGGGGTTACACTCCCGGTAATAACTATGACCCTGGGGTTACACTCCCGGTAATAACTATACGCCCTGGGGTTACACTCCCGGTAATAACTATGAGCCCTGGGGTTACACTCCCGGTAATAACTATGACCCTGGGGTTACACTCCCGGTAATAACTATGACCCTGGGGTTACACTCCCGGTAATAACTATACGCCCTGGGGTTACACTCCCGGTAATAACTATGAGCCCTGGGGTTACACTCCCGGTAATAACTATGACCCTGGGGTTACACTCCCGGTAATAACTATACGCCCTGGGGTTATACTCCCGGTAATAACTATGAGTCCTGGGGTTACACTCCCGGTAATAACTATGAGCCCTGGGGTTACACTCCCGGTAATAACTATGAGCCCTGAGGTTACACTCCCGGTAATAACTATGAGCCCTGGGGTTACACTCCCGGTAATAACTATAAGCCCTGGGGTTACACTCCCGGTAATAACTATGACCCTGGGGCTACACTCCCGGTAATAACTATGAGCCCTGGGGTTACACTCCCAGTAATAACTATGAGTCCTGGGGTTACACTCCCGGTAATAACTACGAGCCCTGAGGTTACACTCCCGGTAATAACTATGAGTCCTGGGGTTACACTCCTGGTAATAACTATGAGTCCTGGGGTTACACTCCCGGTAATAACTATATGAGCCCTGGGGTTACACTCCCGGTAATAACTATGAGTCCTGAGGTTACACTCCCGGTAATAACTATAAGCCCTGGGGTTACACTCCTGGTAATAACTATGAGTCCTGGGGTTACACTCCCGGTAATAACTATGAGTCCTGGGGTTACACTCCCGGTAATAACTATATGAGCCCTGCGGTTACACTCCCGGTAATAACTATGACCCTGGGGTTACACTCCCGGTAATAACTATGACCCTGGGGTTACACTCCCGGTAATAACTATACGCCCTGGGGTTACACTCCCGGTAATAACTATGAGCCCTGGGGTTACACTCCCGGTAATAACTATGACCCTGGGGTTACACTCCCGGTAATAACTATACGCCCTGGGGTTATACTCCCGGTAATAACTATGAGTCCTGGGGTTACACTCCCGGTAATAACTATGAGCCCTGGGGTTACACTCCCGGTAATAACTATGAGCCCTGAGGTTACACTCCCGGTAATAACTATGAGCCCTGGGGTTACACTCCCGGTAATAACTATAAGCCCTGGGGTTACACTCCCGGTAATAACTATGACCCTGGGGCTACACTCCCGGTAATAACTATGAGCCCTGGGGTTACACTCCCAGTAATAACTATGAGTCCTGGGGTTACACTCCCGGTAATAACTACGAGCCCTGAGGTTACACTCCCGGTAATAACTATGAGTCCTGGGGTTACACTCCTGGTAATAACTATGAGTCCTGGGGTTACACTCCCGGTAATAACTATATGAGCCCTGGGGTTACACTCCCGGTAATAACTATGAGTCCTGAGGTTACACTCCCGGTAATAACTATAAGCCCTGGGGTTACACTCCTGGTAATAACTATGAGTCCTGGGGTTACACTCCCGGTAATAACTATGAGTCCTGGGGTTACACTCCCGGTAATAACTATATGAGCCCTGCGGTTACACTCCCGGTAATAACTATGAGCCCTGGGGTTACACTCCCGGTAATAACTATATGAGCCCTGGGGTTACACTCCCGGTAATAACTATGAGTCCTGAGGTTACACTCCCGGTAATAACTATGAGTCCTGGGGTTACACTCCCGGTAATAACTATATGAGCCCTGGGGTTACACTCCCGGTAATAACTATGAGCCCTGAGGTTACACTCCCGGTAATAACTATGAGCCCTGGGGTTACACTCTTGGTAATAACTATGAGCCCTGGGGTTACACTCCCGGTAATAACTATGAGCCCTGGGGTTACACTCCCGATAATAACTATGAGCCCTGGGGTTACACTCCCGGTAATAACTATGAGCCCTGAGGTTAAACTCCCGGTAATAACTATAAGCCCTGGGGTTACACTCCCGGTAATAACTATAAGCCCTGGGGTTACACTCCCGGTAATAACTATGAGCCCTGAGGTTAAACTCCCGGTAATAACTATGAGCCCTGGGGTTACACTCCCGGTAATAACTATGACCCTGGGGTTACACTCCCGGTAATAACTATGAGCCCTGGGGTTACACTCCCGGTAATAACTATGAGCCCTGGGGTTACACTCCCGGTAATAACTATGAGCCCTGGGGTTACACTCCCGGTAATAACTATGAGCCCTGGGGTTACACTCCCGGTAATAACTATGAGCCCTGGGGTTACACTCCCGGTAATAACTATATGAGCCCTGGGGTTACACTCCCGGTAATAACTATGAGCCCTGGGGTTACACTCCCGGTAATAACTATGAGCCCTGGGGTTACACTCCTGGTAATAACTATGAGCCCTGGGGTTACACTTCCGGTAATAACTATGAGCCCTGGGGTTACACTCCTGGTAATAACTATAAGCCCTGGGGTTACACTCCCGGTAATAACTATATGAGCCCTGGGGTTACACTCCCGGTAATAACTATGAGCCCTGGGGTTACACTCCCGGTAATAACTATGAGCCCTGGGGTTACACTCCTGGTAATAACTATGAGCCCTGGGGTTACACTTCCGGTAATAACTATGAGCCCTGGGGTTACACTCCTGGTAATAACTATAAGCCCTGGGGTTACACTCCCGGTAATAACTATGAGCCCTGGGGTTACACTCCTGGTAATAACTATGACCCTGGGGTTACACTCCCGGTAATAACTATGAGCCCTGGGGTTACACTCCTGGTAATAACTATAAGCCCTGGGGTTACATTCCCGGTAATAACTATGAGCCCTGGGGTTACACTCCCGGTAATAACTATGAGCCCTGGGGTTACACTCCCGGTAATAACTACGAGCCCTGAGGTTACACTCCCGGTAATAACTATGAGTCCTGGGGTTACACTCCTGGTAATAACTATGAGTCCTGGGGTTACACTCCCGGTAATAACTATATGAGCCCTGGGGTTACACTCCCGGTAATAACTATGAGTCCTGAGGTTACACTCCCGGTAATAACTATAAGCCCTGGGGTTACACTCCTGGTAATAACTATGAGTCCTGGGGTTACACTCCCGGTAATAACTATGAGTCCTGGGGTTACACTCCCGGTAATAACTATATGAGCCCTGCGGTTACACTCCCGGTAATAACTATGAGCCCTGGGGTTACACTCCCGGTAATAACTATATGAGCCCTGGGGTTACACTCCCGGTAATAACTATGAGTCCTGAGGTTACACTCCCGGTAATAACTATGAGTCCTGGGGTTACACTCCCGGTAATAACTATATGAGCCCTGGGGTTACACTCCCGGTAATAACTATGAGCCCTGAGGTTACACTCCCGGTAATAACTATGAGCCCTGGGGTTACACTCTTGGTAATAACTATGAGCCCTGGGGTTACACTCCCGGTAATAACTATGAGCCCTGGGGTTACACTCCCGATAATAACTATGAGCCCTGGGGTTACACTCCCGGTAATAACTATGAGCCCTGAGGTTAAACTCCCGGTAATAACTATAAGCCCTGGGGTTACACTCCCGGTAATAACTATAAGCCCTGGGGTTACACTCCCGGTAATAACTATGAGCCCTGAGGTTAAACTCCCGGTAATAACTATGAGCCCTGGGGTTACACTCCCGGTAATAACTATACGAGCCCTGGGGGTTACACTCCCGGTAATAACTATACGAGCCCTGGGGTTACACTCCCGGTAATAACTATGAGTCCTGGGGCTACACTCCCGGTAATAACTATGACCCTGGGGTTACACTCCCGGTAATAACTATGAGCCCTGGGGTTACACTCCCGGTAATAACTATGAGCCCTGGGGTTACACTCCCGGTAATAACTATGAGCCCTGGGGTTACACTCCCGGTAATAACTATGAGCCCTGGGGTTACACTCCCGGTAATAACTATGAGCCCTGGGGTTACACTCCCGGTAATAACTATGAGTCCTGAGGTTACACTCCCGGTAATAACTATGAGCCCTGGGGTTACACTCCCGGTAATAACTACGAGCCCTGGGGTTACACTCCCGGTAATAACTATATGAGCCCTGGGGTTACACTCCCGGTAATAACTATGAGCCCTGGGGTTACACTCCCGGTAATAACTATGAGCCCTGGGGTTACACTCCCGGTAATAACTATAAGCCCTGGGGTTACACTCCCGGTAATAACTATGAGCCCTGGGGTTACACTCCTGGTAATAACTATGAGCCCTGGGGTTACACTTCCGGTAATAACTATGAGCCCTGGGGTTACACTCCTGGTAATAACTATAAGCCCTGGGGTTACACTCCCGGTAATAACTATGAGCCCTGGGGTTACACTCCTGGTAATAACTATGACCCTGGGGTTACACTCCCGGTAATAACTATGAGCCCTGGGGTTACACTCCTGGTAATAACTATAAGCCCTGGGGTTACATTCCCGGTAATAACTATGAGCCCTGGGGTTACACTCCCGGTAATAACTATGAGCCCTGGGGTTACACTCCTGGTAATAACTATAAGCCCTGGGGTTACACTCCCGGTAATAACTATGAGCCCTGGGGTTACACTCCCGGTAATAACTATAAGCCCTGGGGTTACACTCCCGGTAATAACTATGAGTCCTGGGGTTACACTCCCGGTAATAACTATGAGCCCTGGGGTGACACTCCCGGTAATAACTATACATTTAAAAAGAAAGATAAAGTGAAACACAAGTTTAGAAAAGGGAAACATTTTTAGATAAATTGGAAAAAAATTGAAAAATTACTGAAAACGGGAAAATCTGCAAAAATATGGGGATTTAAAAAAAAAAAACATGAACAAATTGTTAAATTGGAAAAAAAAAATGTTCTTGTTAGTTTCACGTCATATAAATGATCCAAATATAAAAGAAGTTGTAAAAAGGGGACGAGATGAGGAGTGTTGTGACTGTGGTGTTTCTTCAGGGGAGTGCACAGTGATGGGGATCCCCAGCGTCACCACAAACCTGTCCGGATTCGGCTGCTTCATGGAGGAGCATGTGTCCGACCCCTCGGCGTACGGTGAGTGGAAACACACAAATTGTGGGCCGTTTATAATCAGATTGTTCTGTCTCTTGTGTCTCAGGGATCTACATCGTGGGCCGTTTATAATCAGATTGTTCTGTCTCTTGTGTCTCAGGGATCTACATCGTGGGCCGTTTATAATCAGACTGTTCTGTCTCTTGTGTCTCAGGACCTACATCGTGGGCCGTTTATAATCAGATTGTTCTGTCTCTTGTGTCTCAGGATCTACATCGTGGGCCGTTTATAATCAGATTGTTCTGTCTCTCAGGGATCTACATCGTGGACCGTTTATAATCAGATTGTTCTGTCTCTTGTGTCTCAGGGATCTACATCGTGGGCCGTTTATAATCAGATTGTTCTGTCTCTTGTGTCTCTCAGGGATCTACATCGTGGGCCGTTTATAATCAGATTGTTCTGTCTCTTGTGTCTCTCAGGGATCTACATCGTGGGTCGTTTATAATCAGATTGTTCTGTCTCTCAGGGATCTACATCGTGGGCCGTTTATAATCAGATTGTTCTGTCTCTTGTGTCTCTCAGGGATCTACATCGTGGGTCGTTTATAATCAGATTGTTCTGTCTCTCAGGGATCTACATCGTGGACCGTTTATAATCAGATTGTTCTGTCTCTCAGGGATCTACATCGTGGGCCGTTTATAATCAGATTGTTCTGTCTCTCAGGGATCTACATCGTGGGCCGTTTATAATCAGATTGTTCTGTCTCTCAGGATCTACATCGTGGGCCGTTTATAATCAGATTGTTCTGTCTCTTGTGTCTCAGGGATCTACATCGTGGGCCGTTTATAATCAGATTGTTCTGTCTCTTGTGTCTCAGGGATCTACATCGTGGGCCGTTTATAATCAGATTGTTCTGTCTCTTGTGTCTCAGGGATCTACATCGTGGGCCGTTTATAATCAGATTGTTCTGTCTCTCAGGGATCTACATCGTGGACCGGCGGTTCCGCTCCGCAGACGACTCCTGTAACCAGCTGACCCAGTTTATGTTCAGCTTCTGTCAGCAGAGCCGTCGCCAGCGCATCATCCAACGCAACCGCACGGAGAGGCTGTCGGAGCTGCTGGACTGGAGATACCTGGGCCGGGTCAGTGTGAGCTTGGACTGGGCCGGGTCAGTGTGAGCTTAGACTGGGCCGGGTCAGTGTGAGCTTAGACTTAGGGACTAGCTAATATGGATATTTTTCAAAACTTTCAAAATCAATGAAATATTGTTATAACCTTTGCTCCGTCTGATGTGGCAAAAAGTGAAATATGAGCCCAAGGATTTTGTTGAGTTGAAAGTGTTCATATTGTGGCACTTTTAGTAAAACACTGGCCTTGTGGGAGCTTTGACACAAACATGTGCTGGCAGAGAATGAATCCATGAAGGAACAATATTTTTCAAAACTATTTTTATTCATTTTCCTTTTGTCATACATGTAAAAATAATATAACTTTTCAGTCGCCAAGTCACTCTAATGTGTTGCCATTGTGGGCCGAAGACTCCATAGACTTACATTATATGTGGTGGTTTGAAGGTGCGAAGGTGGAGTGAGGCCCCAGATCAGAGCCGCAGGAAGATGTTTTAGTTAGGGGGCGCTGAGGGACAAAATGTGCCCCCAAAATACTTTTTCTGTGCATAAATCCTGTTTATTAACCTCTTAACTCCCGCCTGAACCGAGAGCATTTTCTCCAGTTCAGTTTCCCCCAGGATTTGGCCTCATTTGAAAGACTTACAAAACTAAATTGATCTTTTTCCTCAGGTCAGATTTTTTTTCCATCACTTATTTTGTCGGGCAGTCGACTCATTTTTGTCAAATTTTCGTGACTTTTTTGTCACTTTTTCGTCAAATTATTCGCATTTTTTTGTCAAATTCTTATCACTTTTTCGTCAATTTTTCCTCAATTTTTCGTTAAATTTTTCTCACTTTTTCGTCATTTTTTGTACATTTTTCGTCCATGTTTTCTCACTTTTTTCACATTTCCATCCTTGTTTTCGTCTCAGTTTTGTTGCTTTTTTCTCACCTTTTTTCCAGAAGCTTTTGGATTGGGGTAAAGCTGGAGAAAATGTGCTCGGTTCAGGTGTGAGTGAAGGGGTTAATATTGCCTGCAGTTCACAAACTATCCACCAGGGGGGGGGCTGCGGCGCCCTCAGCACCCTGGGTTCCCACGGCCTTGACCCAGATGCAATCAGCCAACCAAAATATTAGATAGATTCCAAGGACAAAAACCAAAAACAACAGGTGGAGCACATGAGGGCGGGGCAGGTGATCAACAACGGGGAAGCAAAATCACAAGGACAGAACAGACAAGTCAAAATAAAACACTAAGCAAAATAAATGCGAACTGAACATGACAGAACCGTGACATTATAATCAAGATGTTTCAAAACACGTCTAAAAGAAAGATCAAAAATGTCATTTCAAACTTTCAAACACACTTTTTCTTGCACCATGACGTCATTTTTACCTAGAATGGCAAGAGGAATTATAACTTTTTGGCATCAAATTGATTCTGTGGAAGTGTTGAGGAAGGACAGGGATCTTTTCGAACTGATATTTGTACTAAAAAAGGGAACATTTGCGTTCATTCCAATAACTCTATAACTATTCTTTGCGTTTTGTAGGTCTTAGCTTTCAAATGTGGCACCACACTGGCCTATTTGCTCTAAGCTTTTAGATTTGGGTAAAACTGACCAAGGTGAGGTGTAGGAGATTAAAAATCATCCAAATTCTTTGTCCGTTGATCAGCCCGTTTCACAGTTTACAAGGTCTTTTTTGGGATCACTGTCAGAATAATGTCACCAGACCCGAGCGCGTTTTTGTCCAGGTTGGATTTACCCAAATCTAAGAATTCTTGTCAAAACAGAGACAAAAACCTGACCGAAACGTGACGCAAAAGCACAAACTCAGCATGGTTTGTGCGGAGCTGATTTCCTCCTGACGCCTCCAGTCCTGTGTAAACTGAGCTCTATTGCAGAGTCTGAAATGCAACATAAACAAGTTCAAATGAATGAAATGAAGAATATTTGTCTGTGTTTTTCAGTTCTACATCCACGCTCGACACCAGGCCCTCAGCAAAGCCTTCCCTGACAAGTTTAAAGAGGACCCCATGGCCCCTCTGCAGGTGAGAGCCCACGCCCCCGCCTTTCTAAGCACTCACGGCCGCCGTACATCAGGGAAACACACTGACATGAATACCTTGTGCTGCGCAGGCTGAGGGGTTCCGGTACCCGCGCCCCTACTCCGTCCCCCCCTCGCCGTCCGCCTCGCTCCACTCCACCCCCCACCACAGCGACGAGGAGGACGAGGAGGACGAGCTCTACGACGAAGACCTGGAGGCGGAGCGGGACCGGCTCAACATCAAAGCTCCGTTCGTCCTGACCCCGGTGTCCAAGAAGAAGAAGAAGCACGGAGAGGCGGGCAACTGATCACTACCTCCACCCCCCCCTTTGAAAGTGTTCCATGAGTCTGAAGCAAACAGGCCAACACAGTGAGGTCTGAGGAACTCGGGCACCGTGAAACCAAACCAGAAAGAAAAGTAGGAGGTGCCGAAAAGAAATATAAATAAAAAAAAAAGAAAAATTAAGTTGGAAACAGTGGAAAACTTTGAAGGGAATGAAAATGTGGGGAAAATTGGGGAAAAAACAAGAAGACATTTTTAAAAAGGGGGAAAAAGTACCAAAATTTGAGGGAAAAAACTTTTTATGAAAAGTTTTATGATTCTATGAGACAAATACTTTAGACATCGGTATCAAAAAAACAAGTATCGTTAAAGTACTGGTTTGTAACGGTCCCCAGCCCTGGTCGGAACTGACAACGTAATAACTCAGCCAATAACGTATTCATGATATACCCATAATGTAAGTGTTTTACGTTATTGTCGACGAAATTAAAATCCATCACAGATGTCAAAGATTCAGCCAATAATGTAATAAATAAAATAATTAAGAAAAAATATCCGTCCCTCAGTTCTTGTGTCATTGGTTCAGCTTCACCCTCCAGGTTTCCTCCAGCTCTTCTCTGAGCCCCTGGTGTTTCTCTAGTTTCTCCTGTTCCTTTTTCCTGATGTTGAAGTCTTGGTGTTGCTATGTCGACCACAGCGGCTCCTCTGCTCTTTGTCACCACCACAATGTCCGGTTGGTTCATCACCTTCTGTCCGTCTGGATCTGGACGTCCCACAGGATCTTGGCTCGGTCATTCTCCACCACCTTTGGAGGTGTTTCCCACTTTGACCTTGGGGTTTCCAGCCCATACTCTGCACAGATGTTCCTGTACACTATGATCCTCTGCACAGATGTTCCTGTACACTATACCAGCCACTTGGTTATGGCTCCATGTAAGCTTTCCCTGCAGCATCTTACACCTGCAGTTATGTTCTTACACCTGCAGCATCTTACACCTGCAGTTATGTTCTTACACCTGCAGTTCTGTTCTTACACCTGCAGCATCTTACACCTGCAGTTATGTTCTTACACCTGCAGTTATGTTCTTACACCTGCAGTTATGTTCTTACACCTGCAGTTATGTTCTTACACCTGCAGTTATGTTCTTACACCTGCAGTTATGTTCTTACACCTGCAGTTATGTTCTTACACCTGGGCTCTTGTCTGGTGTGGTAGATCTGGGCCTCTATTGCTCTGGTGCTCGAGGCTCCTGTGCAGCCATGATGAGCTTCTCAACCTCCTCCTCAACCTCATGTGTGTTGTTTTGTCTCTTTTTTTCTTTTCCTTAAATGTACTGCGCCCCCTCTGCACGTTTGTAAAATATGCACTTCTTGCAATAAATAAAAGAAAACAAAGAAGGCGGGACTGGCCAGCGCCGGGTCCAAAACGTGACATTTCGAGTCAATAAAAGACAAATGAAAGCTGGGTCCATGTCAGGCAGGTGTGGTGTGTGAGGCGTGATGACCCAGTGACCCCGTGACCCAGTGACCCAGTGACCCCGTGACCCCGTGACCCTGTGACCCAGTGACCCAGTGCCCTTTGAACCTGTGAGAATCACTGACATCAGACGACACTGCTCTGAATCCCAGGTCTTTATTGAAATGCGGCGTGAACACACAGGAGTATTTACAACGCGAGGTCTGCGCTCAGAAGAACTGTCTCTTCCACAGCGGCAGCTCCTGCAGGTACACCTCAGCCGGGACGTCCTCCGCTGCACACACAGGACAAACGTCAGGGGTAAAGGGTGAGTGGGGGGTAGAGGGGTGTGGCTGAGCTCTCACCTCCCTCCCTCGCCTGCTGCAGGAGATTGAGCAGGACGTTCGCCGCGTCATCCACACTCAGCTTCTCTGTGTTCTGGCTGCGAGTTTCTGGACGAGGAGAAGGACATTTCAGACAAAGCTTCAGTCGAGTCTCCAGCTCCTCCTGACGGGACTCGTGCTCATGAAACTACTAACCCTAACCCGCGGGGAGACGAGGAAAACCCTCTGGTGATGCTCAGGTTATTTCTATTGTAACAAGAGCAAAGTCCTCCAGAGGTTTCGGCGGGTCCTGAGCTGAGTTTTGGGTTAGTGTTTATTCAAATCCTCGTCTAACTAGTCCTCACACAAACGCAGCAGACTCAGACACAGGAGCAAAGGATCTCCCGCCTCTCCTGACTCTGCCTTTGTGAGAACGGATTGAAGACGTTTCGTAGGAAGATGTTCATGAACAGAACATCACACTCCCTGTGCTCCTCCTGAGGCCCAGCACATGCGTGTGCGTGTCCTCTGCAGCCGACACTTGAGTCTGTGCGTCAGGCTGTTCACATGCAGAGCTTTCTAGCCTCACATAAAGTGTGGGGGCCACTGGCGCCGTAAAGGGGTGGAAGGTTAGGACGGTTCTAAGGGCCCAGGGCTGTCAGGGGCCCATGAACACATCATCAGTAATATATGAAAAGGCTTGAATGCTGTAAGACTGTGGGCCCTAAATGTAGCTAATTCTGATGTGATATGTAGACTAGAGACGGACTGTTCACAGCACTTCAGTCAGACTGTTACAAAGCTAATAAAACATAAGACCTGTCCTGACTGAAGCTTTAGAGGCTGTGGTGTTGACTGGAGCCAGAGTCTGCACTGCACTTTTTCATTGTGTGCTGAAATCTGTTGTTGTTCAATTGTAATAGGCCTTCATAGCAATAATAAAATGTAGCCCCACAACAGCATTTTATGAACATGATGATACACTTGAACCACATTAACCTGCCTCGAAAAGGCACCAAATTCTGTTCAGGTAAAAACACTGCACTCATTACTGTGAGTTGCTGTAATTGTAAGTACATTTAAATTAGACGTTTAAGGTTTGTAGGTATTTTAAAAATAGCTCAGAATATCTAGCGGTGGCGAAACTAACAGTAAGTCAAACTTCATGGATCCAAAGTGACTGAGGGGCTCGTTTTTGTAAAACCAGATCAAAACCCACATCAGTCTGATTAACTCTTGTAGATAAAAGTCCTTTTATATTTGTAAATAAAATGTTTAACAATATTTTGACATTTAGCCCTTTTGTAAAACCATGTCCTTTGTAACGGACGAAGTGAAAAGTAAATCTGTGCTCTTTAACCCCCCTCTGACCAGTGTGTGCTCTTTAACTCCTCTGTATGAGTCACAAACCCCCCTCTGACCAGTGTGTGCTCTTTAACTCACCTCTGTACGAGTCACAAACCCCCTCTGACCAGTGTGTGCTCTTTAACTCACCTCTGTACGAGTCACAAACCCCCTCTGACCAGTGTGTGCTCTTTAACTCCTCTGTACGAGTCACAAACCCCCTCTGACCAGTGTGTGCTCTTTAACTCACCTCTGTACGAGTCACAAACCTCCCTCTGACCAGTGTGTGCTCTTTAACTCCTCTGTACGAGTCACAAACCCCCCTCTGACCAGTGTGTGCTCTTTAACCCCTCTGTACGAGTCACAAACCCCCCTCTGACCAGTGTGTGCTCTTTAACTCCTCTGTACGAGTCACAAACCCCCCTCTGACCAGTGTGTGCTCTTTAACTCCTCTGTACGAGTCACAAACCCCCTCTGACCAGTGTGTGCTCTTTAACTCCTCTGTACGAGTCACAAACCCCCTCTGACCAGTGTGTGCTCTTTAACTCTCCTCTGTACGAGTCACAAACCCCCCTCTGACCAGTGTGTGCTCTTTAACTCTCCTCTGTACGAGTCACAAACCCCCCTCTGACCAGTGTGTGCTCTTTAACTCCTCTGTATGAGTCACAAACCCCCTCTGACCAGTGTGTGCTCTTTAACTCCTCTGTATGAGTCACAAACCCCCTCTGACCAGTGTGTGCTCTTTAACTCTCCTCTGTATGAGTCACAAACCCCCTCTGACCAGTGTGTGCTCTTTAACTCACCTCTGTACGAGTCACAAACCCCCTCTGACCAGTGTGTGCTCTTTAACTCCTCTGTACGAGTCACAAACCCCCCTCTGACCAGTGTGTGCTCTTTAACTCTCCTCTGTATGAGTCACAAACCCCCTCTGACCAGTGTGTGCTCTTTAACTCACCTCTGTACGAGTCACAAACCCCCCTCTGACCAGTGTGTGCTCTTTAACTCTCCTCTGTATGAGTCACAAACCCCCTCTGACCAGTGTGTGCTCTTTAACTCACCTCTGTACGAGTCACAAACCCCCCTCTGACCAGTGTGTGCTCTTTAACTCACCTCTGTACGAGTCACAAACCCCCTCTGACCAGTGTGTGCTCTTTAACTCACCTCTGTACGAGTCACAAACCCCCCTCTGACCAGTGTGTGCTCTTTAACTCTCCTCTGTATGAGTCACAAACCCCCTCTGACCAGTGTGTGCTCTTTAACTCACCTCTGTACGAGTCACAAACCCCCCTCTGACCAGTGTGTGCTCTTTAACTCTCCTCTGTATGAGTCACAAACCCCCTCTGACCAGTGTGTGCTCTTTAACTCACCTCTGTACGAGTCACAAACCCCCTCTGACCAGTGTGTGCTCTTTAACTCACCTCTGTACGAGTCACAAACCCCCCTCTGACCAGTGTGTGCTCTTTAACTCTCCTCTGTATGAGTCACAAACCCCCTCTGACCAGTGTGTGCTCTTTAACTCACCTCTGTACGAGTCACAAACCCCCTCTGACCAGTGTGTGCTCTTTAACTCCTCTGTACGAGTCACAAACCCCCTCTGACCAGTGTGTGCTCTTTAACTCCTCTGTACGAGTCACAAACCCCCTCTGACCAGTGTGTGCTCTTTAACTCTCCTCTGTACGAGTCACAAACCCCCCTCTGACCAGTGTGTGCTCTTTAACTCTCCTCTGTACGAGTCACAAACCCCCCTCTGACCAGTGTGTGCTCTTTAACTCCTCTGTATGAGTCACAAACCCCCTCTGACCAGTGTGTGCTCTTTAACTCCTCTGTACGAGTCACAAACCCCCTCTGACCAGTGTGTGCTCTTTAACTCTCCTCTGTACGAGTCACAAACCCCCCTCTGACCAGTGTGTGCTCTTTAACTCACCTCTGTACGAGTCACAAACCCCCTCTGACCAGTGTGTGCTCTTTAACTCCTCTGTATGAGTCACAAACCCCCTCTGACCAGTGTGTGCTCTTTAACTCCTCTGTATGAGTCACAAACCCCCTCTGACCAGTGTGTGCTCTTTAACTCTCCTCTGTACGAGTCACAAACCTCCCTCTGACCAGTGTGTGCTCTTTAACTCACCTCTGTACGAGTCACAAACCCCCTCTGACCAGTGTGTGCTCTTTAACTCACCTCTGTACGAGTCACAAACCCCCTCTGACCAGTGTGTGCTCTTTAACTCACCTCTGTACGAGTCACAAACCTCCCTCTGACCAGTGTGTGCTCTTTAACTCACCTCTGTACGAGTCACAAACCTCCCTCTGACCAGTGTGTGCTCTTTAACTCACCTCTGTACGAGTCACAAACCCCCCTCTGACCAGTGTGTGCTCTTTAACTCACCTCTGTACGAGTCACAAACCTCCCTCTGACCAGTGTGTGCTCTTTAACTCACCTCTGTATGAGTCACAAACCCCCCTCTGACCAGTGTGTGCTCTTTAACTCACCTCTGTACGAGTCACAAACCCCCTCTGACCAGTGTGTTCTCTTTAACTCACCTCTGTACGAGTCACAAACCTCCCTCTGACCAGTGTGTGCTCTTTAACTCACCTCTGTACGAGTCACAAACCCCCTCTGACCAGTGTGAGCTCTTTAACTCCTCTGTACGAGTCACAAACCTCCTCTGACCAGTGTGTGCTCTTTAACTCCTCTGTATGAGTCACAAACCCCCCTCTGACCAGTGTGTGCTCTTTAACTCCTCTGTACGAGTCACAAACCCCCTCTGACCAGTGTGTGCTCTTTAACTCTCTCTGTATGAGTCACAAACCCCCCTCTGACCAGTGTGTGCTCTTTAACTCTCCTCTGTACGAGTCACAAACCCCCTCTGACCAGTGTGTGCTCTTTAACTCCTCTGTATGAAGAGTGTATTGTGATCAATTCTAACAAGTGTCTCACCTAAATGCAGCGTGTCATAGACGTCTCCTTCTTTGTGATCCTCAGACACAAAGCGGCGCCCCTCTGTGGACACAAGAGGCAGTGCATGTGATAAATGCGACAGACAGAAGAAAGGCAGTTTAAACTCTTTATGAAGAACACTCTTCCTCTTTCATATCGGCCTCATGTTTAAAGGGGGTGTATTTTCAGGCTTTCCATCCTGTTATTCTGTCACTCCCTCATTAAAAACATGGCTGAAGTGTTGCCTTGGCACATTCACGTATTTCTGAGTCATCTGTAAAAACTCTGATGGCGGCCATTTTAGGGATAGGTTTGCCTGAGTCCTCCTAGGAACGCCCCCACCTCCTGGAGACGCCTCCGAGCTTTGGTCTCCAGCCGAGTAACCAACCACTGCTCCTCAGCAGAACCCCCTCCCCACTGATGCCACAGACAGCGTGTGGAGGGGGCGTGTCTAAAGGCTCAGAGGTTCTTAAAGAGACAGAGGCCTATTTCAAGACATTCACTACAGCCATTTTGAGAGAGACATTTTATACAAGGCAGTTATTCTAATTTACTGCATTTACAGACCAACAGAAGGTTTGTCATCATTGTAGTGTGATATAGACTGGTGCTGTGGGACTGAAAAAAGCAGAATACTTTGATATCCAGATGTGTCAAAACGATCACACCTACATTTGCAGGTGTTACACAGGTGCTTCCTCAGTTTCAGCCCATTACCAAAGGTTTGACTTTATGTCTGAGTCCTCAGTGTGAGGGGCCGCTCACAGATGGAGCAGGGACTGAGGAAATGAATCAAATGTCATCATAGTTTAGTGAATTTGCAGACTCAAAAGTGTAAACTTACTTCAGGAGGAGCAGGTTGAAGTTTAACAAACGTATATGTAGAACCTGTCCCTGACTTATCCAAACAGGAAGCTGCAGTTTGAGACATTTAGAAGTTTTCCTCTGCCTACTCCCTTTGGGAATGTTATTGCTTTGAATATAATGACTATCTGTGACCTGCAGCCCAAAGAAACCAAAGAAACCAATCATGTTTTACTCATGTTGTTCACGGACCAGCTCCTTCAGGGGAAACTAACTACTGGACAAGAGGATTTGGATCTCGACTCTTGAGCCTGTTTATTTTACAGTTGTTTTCTTCAAAGTTTGACTCTAAAGTGTTAGTTCGATGTTTCCATCTTTCTCACATACTTTCAAAGGCAGCTCTGGGGAAGTGTCCGCTCAGGCTCGACATATTTAATAAACATAAACATATTTAGTTTCCATCATTCACTCAGGTCCACAGAGTTCAGGACTTTTGACTGAAGGAATAAAACATGTGTTCTTGGTTTCCAGATAAACGGATTGTTTTTGTTGCCTTTTCCTGAACTTTAAACAATGGCTCAAGATTATACTTTTGTAACACGATAAATTAAGTGGGATTAGTGAACAGTATAGAGGTCAGTATTTATTTTGGTTTATTATCTCGGGCTGAAATCTTTGCATCTTTAGATTGATTTTGTGTAATGTGAGGTTTCCAGCTGATTTAATGATGGACTTTTACTGTTCATCCACTCTTTGATACTTTTGTTCATTTTAATTCATAATGTGATCACCAGGCTGGACCTGGAAGTCTGATCAAAACAAACATCCATCGACTTGAAACGAGATCCGTCTGTAAACGGCTGAGTACGTACGGGTGCCTTTAAGGTAGAGCATGGCCTGTGGAGTCCAGTTCCTCCTCTGGAAGTTCTGCAGAAACACAAACAGGTCCTGGTTAGAACTGGAGTCACAGAGAAGGTTCAGGCTCAGATCCAAGTGTTGAAGCTGTTGGTCCAGGATGAACCCCTGAACTCCCACCTGAACCGAGCGCATGTTCTCCAGCTTTACCCCAATTAAATTAAATCCACAAGCTTCTGGAAAAACGGTGTGAAAATAGCAACAAAACTGAGACGAAAACAAGGATGAAAATGTGAAAAAAGTGACAAAAAATGTACCAAAAATGAACAAAAAAATGTCAAAAATGGACGAAAATTTGACCAAAAAGTGAGAACAATTTTACAAAAAATGTATCAAAAATGTACAAAAATTTGAAAAAAAAGTGACAAAAAATGGACGAAAAAAGTGATAAGAATTTGACCAAAAAAATTAGAATAATGTGACAAAAATGTGACAAAAATGAGACGACTGCCCAACAAAAAAAGTGATGAAAAAAAATCTACTGACGTGAGGAAAAAGATCAGTTTAGTTTTGTAGGTCTTAGCTTTCAAATGAGGCGTTCCACTGGCCTACGGGATTTGGGTAAAGCTGAACTGGAGTGTGTGTGTGTGTGTGTTGTTGTGTTGTTGTGTTGTTGTGTTGTACCTTAGGTGCGCTGCAGGAGTTGGACACAAAGGAGATCAGCAGAAGAACCGTGAACACGTACGAAGCCACGACTTTCCTCGAGCCCTGAGAGAGACACAGAGTGGAGACCATCTCACTTTACCTTTAATGTCACTATCTCACATCCTACAGACTTTACCTTTAATGTTACCATCTCACTTTACCTTTAATGTTACCATCTCACAGACTTTACCTTTAATGTTACTATCTCACATCCTACAGACTTTACCTTTAATGTCACCATCTCACAGACTTTACCTTTAATGTTACCATCTCACATCCTACAGACTATGCCTTTAATGTCAGAGGTCATGGTTCAGTACAGGTGTGTTTTATGGTTTGTCATGTGTGTAGTGGGCGCTACAGTCTCTACTGAAGCTGCTTTAACCTCTCAGACACGATCTGAAACATCTGTGTTAAGGCGAGACACGGCAGGTGAACAGGGGAAAAACATAAATGTAGAGACGTCAGTTTGAAGCTTTTGCTGAACATCACAGATATAAATATGAGATCAGGTCATTTTATGTTTTCACATAAAAATAAGGCATTTTGAGCATTAAAATGGCCAAAATTGCCTTTATTTTGGGCAACAAAATCAAAATAATGAATTGAGCCAGATTAAATGGTTTTATTTTATTGACATATTAGTAACTCAGATTTTTTCAGAGGGATTTTGGATATTTTGTTCAGTTTTTCAATAAACTAATCATCAGTGAAAAAATCTGTAAAAACTCAAATTCCGCCTGTTTTTTTGGTTTCAAAGTTGAATAAATCAGGCTAGGAATTAGATATTAAAAAAACCTTCAGAATGTTGTTGTGTCTCAGCCTGTAAAGTGTGGAGTCTGTGGGAGCTTCTATAAGGGCTCAGGCTCTGCCCGAGTGCGGCTTCTCTCATTCAGAGAAAACCAGCCCTGAAGTTTTGTAGCGAGTGCGCATGCTCGGCCCGTTCTTCCACTTTTCCGCTCCAGCGTCTCGTAGGAGGAAAAACACCATATTTGGGTGAAAGCGTCATCACGGGGCCCCTTAGCAGGACACGTGGATGTCAAATCTGTCAATATTTATGAATGAAAACCCGCGGGAAAGACGGCCTTTCTACTTCCGGGTCGCCCCCACCTCGCAGACAAAACATCATCAAATAAACATCATCATTTTTATATCTGACATGAAAACTAAGATGTAAAGGGAGGAAAACAGATACAAATCTCCACTTCCACCACTGCGGGAAACATCAATACTTTCACCTAAAGGGTCTCGCATTAAAATTTAAAGAAATTATCCAACCAGTCTTTAACATTACAGAGAATAGCTCACTTACTGATTTAAACGATAGTGATGAGTTTGTGGACAGCGTTATGCTCACGTTAAAAACAGCCCTTGATGTTGCGGCTCCACTGAAACAGAAAGTAATTCGGCCAAGGTGAGTCGCCCCCTGCAGGTACAACGCGGAAACACGAGCGCTTAAGCGGAAGACTCGCAAATTAGAGTGGTTATGAACAATCTCTTAGACATTGGAACAAATGCCTACTCGCATATAAGCAAGCCATGAGGGAAGCAAAAACAAACTACTACTCTTCATTAATCGAAGCAAATAAAAACAACCCTAGGTTTCTCTTCAGTACTGTGGCCCGGCTAACAAACAGTCACAGCGCAGTAGAACCTTCAATCCTTAATACCCTTAGCTGCCATGACTTCCTTAAATTCTTTAATGATAAAATCAAAACCATTAGAGATAAAATAAAGGATAAGCTTCCCTTATCTTATCCTGATCTAAACCTAGTTGAGTCATTGACTCCATCTGAAGTCTTAGACAGGTTTATAACTGTAGATGAGGCTGAGGTATCATCAATCATTATGTCCTCAAAACCTTCAACTTGTCTTCTAGATCCAATTCCAATTAAACTCCTTAAAGAAATTACTCCTGAAATCTCAGATACCATATTGAAAATAATTAACTCGTCTTTAGAAAACGGTTATGTGCCAAAGTCCTTTAAATACGCTGTTATCAAACCACTTTTAAAACTAGTCTTGATCCTGACATTTTAGCCAACTATAGGCCCATATCTAATCTCCCTTTCATCTCAAAAGTCCTTGAAAAAGTAGTGGCTAAGCAGCTTTGCAGTCACCTACGGGACAATAACTTATTTGAAAAATTTCAGTCAGGGTACAGAAGTTATCATAGCACAGAGACCGCCTTAGTCAAAGTTACCAACGACCTGTTATTAGCAGCTGACGCCGGACTAGCTTCAATCCTAGTTTTGTTAGACCTTAGCGCAGCCTTTGACACAATCGATCACAATATTCTCCTGCAGAGGTTAGGATGTGACGTAGGCATCAGGGGAACAGCCCTCTCCTGGTTTAAATCTTATTTATCTGACAGGCAACAATTCGTTAATGTAAACCAAAAGTCTTCACCGTGTTCCAAAGTGTGCTATGGGGTGCCACAAGGTTCAGTGCTCGGGCCAATTTTATTTATACTATACATTCTTCCATTAGGGAACATAATCCGAAATCACAATATAAATTTTCACTGTTATGCGGACGACACACAGCTGTATTTATCAATGAAACCAGGTCAGACAGATAAATTAGAAACACTTAGCTCCTGCGTTAAAGCCATAAAGACATGGATGATGCAAATTACCTCCTTCTTAACCCGGACAAAACCGAGGTTATTATATTAGGCCCTAAAAAAACTGAGAGAGTCTTTATCTCAACAGATCATCTCCCTGGATAATGTTAGCATATCAACGAGCACAACAGTAAAAAAACTCGGAGTTCTGTTTGACCAAGACCTCTCTTTTAAAACACACATAAACCAGGCTTGTAAAATAGCGTTCTTTCACCTGCGCAACATTACTAAAATACGAAATATCCTAACTAAGAGCGATGCAGAAAAACTTATTCACGCATTTGTCTCTTCAAGGCTGGACTACTGCAACAGCTGCTGGCAGCGTGCCCTAAAAGCTCCTGAAAAGTCTTCAATTAGTTCAAAACGCAGCTGCTAGATTGTTAACCCGGACAAAGAGAAGAGAACACATTACACCTGTGCTAAAGTCTCTCCATTGGCTTCCTGTTGAGTTTAGAATCACATTTAAAATCCTGCTCCCCACATTTAAATCCATAAAGGGTTTAGCTCCGCTTTATCTCCAAGACGCTGTCATTCCATATCAGCCAACCAGAGCTCTCCGCTCTCAAAACTCAGGGACTAGTGATTCCTCGAGTCTCCAAAATCACTGTATTATATTTGCCTGGATTCACCTGAACTTTTAATTGTCATATTTATTGCTCTGTTTTATTGCCTTGATGTTCGGTGCAGCTGTGAGGCCACTTCTGTTGTGATATTGGGCTTTACAAAACCATTACACTTGAAACTTGAAACTTAGCCCCCACCGGAACTGAGCAGTCTCTCCAGTTTGGCTTTACACAAATCTAAAAGCTTCTTTAAAATAGTGTCCAAAAAGTGACAAATCGTTAAGAAAATGAGGATAAAGGCAAAGGAAAAAATTTGATGAAAAAAGACCAGAAATAGAGAAAAACAGAAAAAATGGATGAAAAAAGACAAAAATATGAGGAAAAACAATGGATGGAAAAAATGTATAAAAAAGACCAAAAATGGACAATAAAAGACAAAAAAAATATGAAAAAAAGACACACAAAAAATTAATCAAGAAAGACAGAAAAATGGTGAAAAAATGCATTAAAAAAGGAAAAACAATGGATGGAAAAAATGGATGAAAAAAGACAAAAAATGATGAAAAAAGACAAAAAAAATATTGATAAAAAAGACAAAACAATGGATGAAAAAAGACAAAAATATGATGGAAAAAAGACAAAGAAAATTATGAAAAAAGACAAAAAAATTATGAAAAAAAGACAAATAAAAGGATGGAAAAAAAAGACAAAGGAAATGATGAAAAAAGTAAAAAAATGACTAAGAAATCCATTAAAAAAAGGAAAAACAATGGATGGAAAAAATGGATAAAAGAAAACGTGCCAAAATGCAACAGAAAAGCCACAACATAGCAACAACACGTGACCCCAAAAAGGTGTTGGAAAAAGTGTCAGAAAATGTGGTAAAAAGGAAAAAAGTAACGACACGGCAACAACACAAGCAATAAGATGAATTTACATCAGTTTTGTAGGACTTAGCGTTCAAATGAGGTGTTACTCTGAGGTTATAGGCTGTGAACTCCAGTCGAGGAGCTTTAGATGTGGGTAAAGCTGAGGTTAAATGCAGAGAGTGCCTTACTTTCATGGTGCCTGGTCTGGTGCTCGGTCCGGTGCTTCAGTCCAGTGCTTCAGTCCAGTGCTTCGGTCCGGTGCTTCGGTCTGGTGCTTCGGTCCGGTGCTTCGGTCCCGCTCTCTCTGCTGTGGTCCGGCTCCGGGCCAGTATTTATACCCGCTCTCCGCTGCCGATATTCACAATAGGTCAGTCCAATTTGACCGCGTGGAAACGGGTGAGTGAGCGGATCGATGCGGAGGCTCCTGGGAACACCGTGAATATGCTGCCGCCGCCGCCGCCGCCTCGCGCTGATGCCGTGATTTATGAAGGGCAGTTCATGAGGCGGATCATTAAACGGTGAAGACTGGCCATTAGTTCTTTGGGAAACAGGACATTCTTTTTGACATTAGATCATGGAAACACCTGCAGCTTCTGTGAGGGTGGGCAGGTCTCCAGCAGGGTCACCATCATCTTACTACGATGTTATTACAATATGGTTTAAAAACTGTGACTGAAGCTGCAGAAGTGATGGGAATATTCCTCTACATGTGCACATCAAGTATGTCTGAGCTGAGAAACGCTCTACAGTTGTTTTTTCACTGGATTCATGTAAACACACTGGTTTTGAATGTGTCTAAAACAAAGAGCATGTTTAGATCCAGACTCTGATGATCCACTTAATATTGTATTAAAAGACATGCAAATAGAGCAGGTTTGATAAACTTTAATCTGGGGAAAAGCACTTTGACACTGGTGTGTCTGGCGTGTATTAGAAGGTGCTGCGGCTTCTACACCGCGCTGCAAATGATTATGCAAATTGTATTTCAGTGTTTAAAAAAACAGTTACTTTATTAAGCAGATCATCATTTTCAAGCAATACAGGAAAGAAAAAGGATCTCTCTGCTGATGAAAAGCGTGAAATAGTTGAATGCCTTGGTCTAGGTATGAAAACCTTCGATATTTCATGAAAGATTAAGTGTAATCATCGTAGTGATAAGTGATTTGTGGATGATTCAGACACACTCGGGTTTGTGCAGATAAAGGCACAATATGGACGGTTTCTGCCAGACAAACACATCAGATTAAGATGCATGCAGGTATTTGAAGCTGCTGGTGCCTCTGGAGTCTCTGAACATGAAGGTGTAGCAGGGCTGGACTGGTCATCGGGAGAACCGGGAGTTTTCCCTTTTGGGCCGGTTGGGCCAGTCAGATCGAGAGATAAGCCCCATAATACCTGACACCGGCCCACAATTAGCACCAAAAGCTATTGGAATTTCTATCATTACATGCAATTACACAATTCCTCCACTAGAAGGATGTGACGCATTTTATACCCTTGCGGACTCTCCCCGACTCTCGCTGACTCCTGTCTGAAAAGCCATTGCCATGAATTAAAAAAAAATGACTAACTCACCTAACAAACCCCAGAGCTCCTGACCCTCCAGCCTCTGTACCTCGTCAGAGCTCCTGACCCTCCAGCCTCTGTACCTCGTCAGAGCTCCTGACCCTCCAGGCTCTGTACCTCGTCAGAGCTCCTGACCCTCCAGGCCTCTGTACCTCGTCAGAGCTCCTGACCCCTCCAGGCTCCGTACCTCGTCAGAGCTCCTGACCCTCCAGCCTCTGTACCTCGTCAGAGCTCCTGACCCTCCAGGCTCTGTACCTCGTCAGAGCTCCTGACCCTCCAGGTTCTGTACCTCGTCAGAGCTCCTGACCCTCCAGGCTCTGTACCTCGTCAGAGCTCCTGACCCTCCAGCCTCTGTACCTCGTCAGAGCTCCTGACCCCTCCAGCCTCTGTACCTCGTCAGAGCTCCTGACCCTCCAGGCTCTGTACCTCGTCAGAGCTCCTGACCCTCCAGGCTCTGTACCTCGTCAGAGCTCCTGACCCCTCCAGCCTCTGTACCTCGTCAGAGCTCCTGACCCCTCCAGGCTCTGTACCTCGTCAGAGCTCCTGACCCCTCCAGGCTCTGTACCTCGTCAGAGCTCCTGACCCCTCCAGCCTCTGTACCTCGTCAGAGCTCCTGACCCCTCCAGCCTCTGTACCTCGTCAGAGCTCCTGACCCTCCAGCCTCTGTACCTCGTCAGAGCTCCTGACCCCTCCAGCCTCTGTACCTCGTCAGAGCTCCTGACCCCTCCAGGCCCCGTACCTCGTCAGAGCTCCTGACCCTCCAGCCTCTGTACCTCGTCAGAGCTCCTGACCCCTCCAGGCTCCGTACCTCGTCAGAGCTCCTGACCCTCCAGCCTCTGTACCTCGTCAGAGCTCCTGACCCTCCAGGCTCTGTACCTCGTCAGAGCTCCTGACCCTCCAGGTTCTGTACCTCGTCAGAGCTCCTGACCCTCCAGGCTCTGTACCTCGTCAGAGCTCCTGACCCTCCAGCCTCTGTACCTCGTCAGAGCTCCTGACCCTCCAGGCTCTGTACCTCGTCAGAGCTCCTGACCCTCCAGCCTCTGTATCTCGTCAGAGCTCCTGACCCTCCAGGCTCTGCACCTCGTCAGAGCTCCTGACCCTCCAGGCTCCGTACCTCGTCAGAGCTCCTGACCCTCCAGCCTCTGTACCTCGTCAGAGCTCCTGACCCTCCAGCCTCTGTACCTCGTCAGAGCTCCTGACCCTCCAGGCTCTGTACCTCGTCAGAGCTCCTGACCCCTCCAGCCTCTGTACCTCGTCAGAGCTCCTGACCCTCCAGGCTCTGTACCTCGTCAGAGCTCCTGACCCTCCAGCCTCTGTACCTCGTCAGAGCTCCTGACCCTCCAGCCTCTGTACCTCGTCAGAGCTCCTGACCCTCCAGGCTCTGTACCTCGTCAGAGCTCCTGACCCTCCAGGCTCTGTACCTCGTCAGAGCTCCTGACCCCTCCAGGCTCTGTACCTCGTCAGAGCTCCTGACCCTCCAGCCTCTGTACCTCGTCAGAGCTCCTGACCCCTCCAGGCTCTGTACCTCGTCAGAGCTCCTGACCCCTCCAGCCTCTGTACCTCGTCAGAGCTCCTGACCCTCCAGGCTCTGTACCTCGTCAGAGCTCCTGACCCTCCAGCCTCTGTACCTCGTCAGAGCTCCTGACCCTCCAGCCTCTGTACCTCGTCAGAGCTCCTGACCCCTCCAGGCCCCGTACCTCGTCAGAGCTCCTGACCCCTCCAGCCTCTGTACCTCGTCAGAGCTCCTGACCCTCCAGGCTCTGCACCTCGTCAGAGCTCCTGACCCCTCCAGCCTCTGTACCTCGTCAGAGCTCCTGACCCTCCAGGCTCTGTACCTCGTCAGAGCTCCTGACCCTCCAGGCTCTGTACCTCGTCAGAGCTCCTGACCCCTCCAGGCTCTGTACCTCGTCAGAGCTCCTGACCCTCCAGCCTCTGTACCTCGTCAGAGCTCCTGACCCCTCCAGGCTCTGTACCTCGTCAGAGCTCCTGACCCCTCCAGCCTCTGTACCTCGTCAGAGCTCCTGACCCCTCCAGCCTCTGTACCTCGTCAGAGCTCCTGACCCCTCCAGGCTCTGTACCTCGTCAGAGCTCCTGACCCTCCAGCCTCTGTACCTCGTCAGAGCTCCTGACCCTCCAGGCTCTGCACCTCGTCAGAGCTCCTGACCCTCCAGCCTCTGTACCTCGTCAGAGCTCCTGACCCTCCAGGCTCTGTACCTCGTCAGAGCTCCTGACCCCTCCAGGCTCTGTACCTCGTCAGAGCTCCTGACCCTCCAGCCTCTGTACCTCGTCAGAGCTCCTGACCCTCCAGCCTCTGTACCTCGTCAGAGCTCCTGACCCTCCAGGCTCTGTACCTCGTGAGAGCTCCTGACCCTCCAGCCTCTGTACCTCGTCAGAGCTCCTGATCCCTCCAGCCTCTGTACCTCGTCAGAGCTCCTGACCCCTCCAGGCTCCGTACCTCGTCACGCGTCATTACTTCCCAGCATCATTTACGGGTCGATGCCGATCGTCATGGGAACAATGATCACTTTGTCCTGTTTTACAAACGCAGATGAAAAGCTGCTCCACCATGTGTGACGCACTGAGGCTAAGGCTGTATTCCTAACAGCCTCCTCTTCAGTCTGTTCAGGCCATCAAGAGGTGGAGGCTGAAATATTCTCCATTTTCATCCATGTATTCTTATTTTACTCATTTATCCATAGTTGGACTCTTGTAAAGAATGTTCTAATATCATGAGTTAAAATGTTCAATAAAATGTTTTAATAATACACCATTTTTTTATTTTATTTTTTTCTCTGCGAGGTGACCGGAGTACGGAGCCCTGGGAGTGACATTAGACCAAAAATTTGAGGGGTGATTTTTTTTTTTTTTTAAGAGAGAGAGATAATTATCTCAGGGGAACGAGATAATTATCACTGAGATATTTTTTTTGGAAAACATATTTTTTTAAACGTTTTTATATTTCTTCAAAAAAAAATTATCTTCCCTCAAATTTGTTTTGTGTAATGTCACTTCCAGGGCTCTGTACTCTAGGGCTCGTGACATGATGTTCTGAGCAAGTAGCTGCTGTAGAGGCTTCAGTGAGGAACACACTGACAGGTTTGGTAGACTCTGACCTCCAGCACATACTCGACAGGTTCCACCATAGAAATAAAAAGGAAAGTGTCATTCGAGCCTTACACATGCGGACAGTTAGCAAAGAGGCTACTCCGGTACACTGTTCAGGTCCCATTAGCCACCTCCGTGTATTTCCCCTATAGCCGTTAGCATTAGCCACCTAACATCTCAAATTATGAACGATTCAGATGTTTCCAGCTGTTGTCGACCCATCGACCACGTTTAGGCCAAAGCATCGCTAGAAATGATTAATAAATATACAGACCGTTGTATAATTTACTTTAGATACAAATTAGCGTCTAAAAGTGTCCTCTGAGTTACATGCTAATGCTAAATCACGTTCAAGCTATTCCTGGGTCTGAGTCACAAATACACATGTAATGGACATTAAACATCATCTTATATACATACAGTTTATATATATATATATATATATATATATATATATATATATATATATATCTATAATAGAAACCGCAATCTCAATGGCCGCCGCCTGGGCGCCGCCCTGTTTATTTCCCATACCGACTTTGAAGCTAAGCAGGGAAGGGCCTGGTTAGGACTGGGATGGGAGACCGTTTGGGAACACCAGGAAGCCTGGCGACAGTACTGAGTGCGTGGTTGGTGGTGCTGCTGTCCCAGGACAATCCGCAGTCACAAAAACGCGAGTGCACGAGATCTGACTGCCGTGCGTGTGCGCACATCCAAACAGGGCGATGTGTGTGTGCGCGCGTGTGTGTGTGTTCGTGCGTGTGTGTATGTATGTGTGCGCGCGCATCCAAACAGGGCTATGTGTGCGTGTGTGTGTGTGTGTGTGTGCGTGTGTGTGCGTGTGTGTATGTATGTGTGCGCGCGCATCCAAACAGGGCGATGTGTGCGTGTGTGTGTGTGTGTATGTGTGTGCGTGTGTGTATGTATGTGTGTGTGTGCGTGCGTGCCCAAAACCTGCTCAAACACGAGCCTTTAATCAAACGCGCTGCTCCGACTGATTTCTCCTCCGTGTGAGTAAAAGCGAAAATGAAACTAACACTTAACGAGCGCATAGCCCGCACTGTGTAGTTTTTTTCTTTTTTTTTACTTTGCTGCTGGACCATTTGTTTTCTATTTTGCTTTCACGTATTGTGAGCCCAGAGGTACATTTTATTCTAAAGCAGCTTTGAACGCATTGCCAATTTTATTGTAAGGTTATAAATACTGTCTAACAACGATCATTAGGCTATTTCAGTTCAAAACCTACTCATTATTTTTTGGATTGTAAATTACCGTGATGCACCAAACCACGGGTCCTGCACCGTGAACCAAACCGTTAGAGCTGAACCCCTAATATTTATCCATAATTATTCCACTGTCTCTTGAATCCTGTTCCCCGAGTTTAGCGAAAATATTGTCGTAGTTTATAAGAAAGGAGCACGGGTGCATCAAACACTCCAATTGCAGTTGGTTTGAAAAAATTTTTAGCATTCATTCTTTTACTCATTTGTAGTGGCCATAGTTTTTGGAATGGGTTGGGAACCACTGGTCTACAGCTGAACTGTGTGACGGGTTGGACATTTCTTTGTAATCACTCATAATCTCAGAATATCAAATGTGGAGACTAGCGAGGCCCGGCCGAAGGCCGGGTCTCAGCTAGTATATATATATATATATATATAATAATTATTATATATTATATATGTATATATATGTATATTTATATATATATATATGTATATATATGTATATTTATATATATATATATATATTTATATATATATAAAGAAACCACATAACAGTTTACACATACCGTGAAATACGTCACACTTGGCCGTACTGTCGCTGCCTTCACTTTTCACAGTTAGCGTCGTTAGCGCCGTTAGCGTCGTTAGCGTCGTTAGCGCCGTTAGTGTTACTATGGTTTTTGGCTCACAGAGCAAACATTTCTGTGCAGGTTGTGACTGTTTTGATCAAAGGACAGTCATTACGAAACAGCAGAATGACCTTTCACTGTATGAATTATAAAATTAATATTGTTGTTTTGGTCACTTTATCTGGTTGTGACTCAGTTTGACAAACGTTAACGTCAGTTTGTGTCGCTGGTTTGTTTGCTGATGATCAAAATTAGCCCATGAAGAAAAAGGAATAATTATAAACAGAAAACATTGGTTAAGTTAAAGTATAAATATAACATAATGTGATGAACAAAATGTAATGCAAGTTGGTGTCAAGGCTGCCCTCTACTGTTTGTATGGATCAATTACAGGTCAATGATGGCCTGTTTCATAATATATATATATATATATATATATATATATATATATACATATATATATATATATATATCATTTTAAAATGAGGCAAGAATATTGCAATAATAAAAACAATGCTTAATCCTTACTATCACACTTGCATGTGTGGTTATGATGGGTTCATCAGAACAGTTCCATTACGTTCCATTGGCTGCATAATAACATCTGCCGGACCAAGATGGCGGCGCGGCGTCCGGATTGTGACAGTGGAACTAAGCCAATAAGACATTGCATGTTTCCTTGTAGTATTGTTTCCCCCAGCAACAGCTTTTATCAGAGGATGATCAGTAGAAATGGAAACACTGAGCTCATTTATTATGACCTGGACAACCTGAAGGTGAAGCTTATTGAAAATGTCAAAAGCTTCTCTCACGACTTTCTCCCTCACGATCAAATGTCACATTTTAGAAGAGTTTTCGTCAATTTCTGTTGCTCAAAATGATCCAGGGAGAGTAAATGTGATGAGGTCACGTTTTCAGGCTGACTGCGGTGATGTTTTACCACCACCAGATGGCGCCTGTAAGCCACACACCAACACAGTGAAGAGGAGGTGACATGAGCAGCTGATTCATGTTATAGTAGAGTCAGTCCCTTTTGAAAGGAGGAATCAAATTAAAAACTCATCTTTTTGCTTTGGCCTTCGGTTCCATGTAGACCAGACACAGTTTGTGCCTTTATATCTGACCTGTGTTTAACTTTTATTGTGTTTATTGTACATATTGTTACTGTTCTTGTCCAGCACTTTGGTCGACTATGGTTGTTTTTAAATGTGCTTTATAAATAAAATTGACATTGAATCAGGTTGGCAGCACTGACATCACCAACACATCAGGTCCAAACATCTGAAGGAGTCGAGTTTACAAAAGAGTTTATTTGCAAAACCAGTTATCAAACAAACAAACAAAGGTTTTCTTCTTTACATATAATGCACTGTAAGCTCTGTCGCGGTGGGCGGAGCTCGGACCAAAATGACTGACAATAGTCTGTATTTAAAATCATGAAACCTTCAGTTACACAAAGGAGGTGAGTTCATAATGAGATTAGATCTTTAGTTTAATGTTAGTTCATGATTAACCTGTGTTTGACACGAGGGACTAAAACTGCCAAGACATCATCAATAATGTCCTTTAAGACCAGTAATTATTGAAGCCGTTTAGTGTCAGCTCGACAGTCACACTTTGTTCAAGAAGAAGCTTTTAGAGTAAAAAATAATAATATAATAATTAATATAATACTTTAGTGAAAACCAATGTAATAATGTAAATATAAGCAGTGCTGTCCAACAATTAAAATCATTATTTTATCTAATGAAAACAAACAGTTTTTGTATTTAAAATGCTTTTGTATACTTGAACTTACTTGAACTTGAATTGAATTATACAAAACAATATCACCTTTATAATGATCAAGTATTTCATTATACAGGTGTTCGTCATATAACTAGAATATCATGGAAAAGTTCCTTTATTTCTATTATTCAGCTTAAACTCTGAAACTAATATACGATATAGATACAGGCGGTGTCATAGAAGGGGGCGGGGCTTCGCCGAGGGGGAAACACAGTTTTTCACTCGTTTTAGACGTTTTCTGGTAAAATATAAACTTAGTTATCACATGAATAAAGTCAAGTATAAATCGGGTCCATATGGATGTTTATTCACAGCAGGTTGTTCAGTAGAAGCGAAAAAAAAAAAAAAAAAAAAAACAGCAGTTGTAGCTAGCGTTAGCATTAGCACGATGCTAACATGTAGCATCATGTTAGCATTCTCCGTTATTTATGCATTTCTCAGACTCATTAGCCAAAAATGCCGCACCTGCTGCTAAAAAGTATTATTTACTAAAATCGGTACTTCCGGTTTAGCGGAGATAAATGCTAACGGCGGAGCAGCTACGCTAACCTCGGAAGACCCGACTTTAGTAAAAAATACTTTTTCAGCAGTAGGTGCGGCATTTTTGGCTAATGAGTCTGAGAAATAAGCATGTTCAGGCGCTCCACGATAAGTTCCAGAAATATTGATTGTGGAGTTAAAGAGTTTTTTGTAGTTTCTCTCACATCTAAGACCCCGGAAGTCGAGCTGTGGCGTCACCACTAACAAACGTATAGACTCATGACAGGCAAACTGACAAATGTTCACCCTTTAAATGGCTCACAGGCCATTTTCTAAATATTTGTAATGTGTGGTTTTGAATAATCAAGATGAGAACAAATAATAATACTTTGCATGTCATGAGTCTCACATCAATTTCAGTTTAAGCTGAATTACAGGAGTGAATGATATTCTAATTACATGACGAGTGCCTGAGTTTTATTATTAGTCCACATGTTTTATGTTCTCAAAACTTACGCTGCTGCTTCATTATAGTCAGATGTTTTGATGAACAGACTGTTTATATCCTGAGACAGTTGTTTTTCCGAACATTTGGACAAACTTTACAGTGACTTAAACAGTTCTTTTACAGCGAAGGATTTTCTCCAAGACGTTGTTTCATGATCAACATATGACAGGATTTACATGAAGGACGTCCATCAGTCCGGTTCTGCCGGCCGCCATCTTTAATCCCGCGTTAAAACCGTGCATGCCGTTAAAACTGATGTTGGACAGCACTAAAATACATATTACAAAATCCTGCTTTGAATGTTTGTTTTTCTTACTGAATATTATCTATATCAGGGGTGTCCAAACTTTTTCACCGAGGGCCACAGACAGAATATTAGACAAACAACTGGGAGGTCAGATATATAACCTCACCTCTACTGTATAAAACTTGGCAAATAAAATAAATATAAAATAAAATAAAATATATTATTATTTTTTTTTCAATTATATTTTTAGAACTTGCCGCAGGCCTATTAAAAGTGGCCCAGTTTGGACACCCCTGGCCTACATTAATGAGTTGTTTATTACTGTGGGGGATTGTTTACGTGGTCATTTTGAAAAGTGAACCCCTGGTCTGAATCACCGTAGTAACCAGATAAGGAGCGTTTACAGATGGCTGATGTAACATAACTTAAAGCTTCACTAAACCGCGTTATTTGGCAGAACTTTCCCGAATAAACTTGTTAAACGTCAACACGGAACAGATAAACTTCACTGCTCTGGGTTTAAAAAGAAAATATAAAACTAGAGGTGCTGAAATATCACTGTATATTTCTCCACGTGTGATCGGCACATTTTACCCATCAGGATCTATTATTGTCATTACTTGCCAACATGGACATTTCCGTATTGATAGTTTTGGCACTTTTGGTCCTCCGTATTATAACAGCATTACCATGACAGAACCAGCTCCACACATTGGCACATTCCCACACGGCCTTTTCTCAACCGTCCCTGTAAACAAAGTAACACAAGGATTCATCCCAAAAACGCAACATAAAACTGTTGAAAGCCCAAAGAGGGAGTCCCAGAGAGAGTCCCAGAGAGAGTCCCAGAGAGAGTCCCAGAGAAAGTCCCAGAGAGAGTCCCAGAGACACCCAGAGAGACCCAGAGAGAGTCCCAGAGAGAGTCCCAGAGACACCCAGAGAGAGTCCCAGAGAGAGTCCCAGAGAGAGTCCCAGAGAGAGTCCCAGAGAGAGTCCCAGAGACACCCAGAGAGAGTCCCAGAGAGAGTCCCAGAGAGAGTCCCAGAGACACCCAGAGAGAGTCCCAGAGGGAGTCCCAGAGAGAGTCCCAGAGACACCCAGAGAGAGTCCCACAGAGAGTCCCAGAGAGAGTCCCACAGGGAGTCCCAGAGAGAGTCCCAGAGAGAGTCCCAGAGAGGGTCCCAGAGACACCCAGAGAGAGTCCCAGAGAGGGTCCCAGAGAGTCCCAGAGAGAGTCCCAGAGACACCCAGAGAGAGTCCCAGAGAGAGTCCCACAGGGAGTCCCAGAGGGAGTCCCACAGGGAGTCCCAGAGAGAGTCCCAGAGAGAGTCCCACAGGGAGTCCCAGAGAGTCCCAGAGAGAGTCCCAGAGGAAGTCCCAGAGAGAGTCCCAGAGACACCCAGAGAGAGTCCCAGAGAGAGTCCCAGAGAGAGTCCCAGAGAGAGTCCCACAGGGAGTCTCAGAGAGAGTCCCACAGGGAGTCCCAGAGAGAGTCCCGATGCCGGGCCGGTGTCCGGTCCACGGACCTCCTGGTTACACCATGGTGTTACTCTCCGTCATCCCGTCCACGTACTGGAAAACACAAACCACCGTCAGTGAGAGGGAAGAGAGTCTGCCTGGATATCTGGACCCATAGTTTTAGCCACAAACTAAAATGATGAGTTAAAGATAAAGAAACCAAAGAAATGATCTAAAGGCCATGAAGCACGTCAGACGTTGCCACACAAAAGTCTAAGATATGTGTGTGTGTGCGGCTCATCTCAAGGTGTCTATGTCTATGTACATTTTAAATGATTTCTCATGTGTTTGATGAAGACACAGATTAGCACCGACCTAAATGAGGAAGAACTGAGAACATGCAGGATCCAAAAGGACAGAGCAAAATGAAACACAAATGTTCCGTCCACACGGCCGACATTTCACACTGTGGAGACTCCTCAGTTCAGAAGATCAACACTTTACTGTTTTAACCAAACACGTGCAGACTGTTGAGCCGTTAAACACTGAATATGCGAACTGAAAGCACTTTTATTACTGATATAAAGCAGCTGTTCATGGGTTAGTTTACCCCGCCTTAACCGAGCACATTTTCTCCAATTTGGCTTTACCCAAGTCTAAACGCTGACTGATTTTGGGGTGAAAAAAAAAATACATTTTACATACAGTATATTTAAAAAAGAAACATATATATATATATATATATATATACACTTTATGTTATCTCAGGGGAATGAGATATTATGTCAAGGGAAAATTTATTTGACATAAATGTTTTTTTCAATCACATAATATCTCATTCCCCCGAGAAACTATGTGATAATATGTGTAAAAGAATAAAAACATTCTATCATATTTCATTAACAAATCAACCAAAAAGAAATCCATAATATCTGATTCCCTCAAGATAATATGTGATAAAATGTGGAGAATAAAAACATATATTTCATTAACAAAAAAAATGAACAAAAAAGAAATACATAATATCTGATTCCCCAAGATTATATGTGATAATATGTGAAAACAACATGCTATTATTATATTTCAGTAACAAAAACAAAAAAACAAAAAAGAAATCCATAATATCTTATTCCCCCGAGATAATGTGATAATATGTGAAAATAATAAAAACATGCTATTATTATATTTCATTGACAAAAAAATGTAACAAAAAAGAAATCCATATCTGATTCCCTCGAGATAATGTGATAAAATGTGAAAAGAATTAAAAACATGCTATTATATTTCATTAACAAAAAATATATCAACAAAAAAGAAATCCATAATATCTGATTCCCCCAAGATAATGTGATACAATGTGAAAAGAATGAAAACATGCTATTATTATATTTGACAAAAAAAAATCAACAAAAAAGAAATCCACAATATCTCATTCCCCCGAGATAATATGTGATAAAATGTGAAAAGAATTAAAACATAGTATATTTCATTAACAAAAAAATCAACAAAGAAATCCATAATATCTGATTACCCCAAGATAATGTGATAATGTGATGATTCCCCTGATATATGTGTTAATATGTGAAAATAAAAACATGCTATAATTATATTTCATTAACAAAAGTCAACAAAAAAGAAATCCATAATGTCTCATTCCCCGAGATAATATGTCATATAACGTGAAAAGAACTAAAAAAAAAATGCTATTATTAAATTTCATTAACAAAAAAAAGAAATCCACAATATCTCATTCCCCTGATACATGTGTTAATATGTGAAAAGAATACAAACATGCTATTATATTTAATTAACAAAAAAACAATCCATAATATCTCATTCCCCCGAGATAATGTGATAAAAAATAAATACATTTTCTAATTCAACTTATTTTCCGTAGTGAGAGGAAACTGAGGATGAAAATGCAACAAAAGAGACAAAAATGATGAAAATTAGACAGAAAAGAAACAAACAATGAAAATAAATGTCAGAAAAGTCAACAGAACGCGAGGAAAAAGATCTGTTTCGATGAGTTTCATAGGCTGTGAGCTTTTAGATTTGGGTAAAGCTGAACTGGAGACGATGCTCTCGGTTTACGGCATAAGAGGTTAATGTTTGGGTGTAAACTGCAGATCTCCAAATGAAGGCCAGTGCGTCGGGTGTGGAGGAGAAGGAGGAGACGGAGGAGGAGGAGAAGGTGGAGGAGAAGGAGGAGAAGGAGGAGAAGAAGGAGAAGGAGGAGAAGGAGGAGAAGGAGGAGAAGAAGGAGGAGAAGGAGAAGGAGGAGGAGAAGGAGGAGAAGGAGGACAGGATGAAGCGATAGTCACCGGTTGAAGAGAAGGCGGACGCTGACGGTCACTCCCCTGTTTTCTGGACGGTACAAAGAACATACACACCTGGTTAGGGGGCGCTGTGGGGACACTGTGGGGCGCTGTGTGGGAGGAGTCACTGACGGAGAATCACTGACATGTTAAACCCAGCGCTTTACCCGAATCTAAAAGCTTCTGGAACAAAGCGTCAAAATAGCCACGACAATGAGGAAGAAAATATAACTGAAAACACAAATAAAAAGGGAAAAAGAGACAGAAAAGCAATGAAAAAAAACGACAAAAACGAGCAACAGAAATGTGCAGGAAAAGCAACATCAACACAATGAAAATGTGACAAACACACAACAAAAAAACAACAACGAAAATGAAGCGTTACTCTGGCCTATACATGCTTTTCTGTCATGTGACTTTTGTTGTTATGGCGGCCATTTTGAATACTGACAACTGATTGACAATGGCTGTGTATGAAGGTCCACCCTCGTCCCTGACCCCTCATTCACTACAAAGGCCCGCACTATATAGTGACTATGTAGTGACTATACTATAGTCCACTGATTCTGTCGGCGATTTGGACAGAAGCCACGACTTTCTCCGAGCTGCGTGACGTCACGCACACTGCGCAGCAGATATGGGTTTGTTTTATGTTTTTTATCTGAATTTATTTATTGTTACAAACGTTTATTTTGTGAAACAGAAGGACTGTTTTGGCACTTTTACAGCCGTTTTATTTGACATTTAAATTTAAATGAAAACTATCATCACAAATCACGTGCCAAAAGTAGGTCCGAGCCCGGTGTCCGAAGCACCAGCAGATTGAGTGACTACATCTGATAAAAGTCGCTAAACTCCGGGAATAAAGTTTTTCTGTGATAAAAAACAAACAGTGGAATATTTATGGATTAATACGAGTCAGATACGCTATATTTAACATGGATTTTACATGAATGGCTTGGATTATTCAAGAGGAAGCTAAAGGCTAGCAGCTAACATTAGCATGAAGCTATCGGTCATTTAACAGCTCCAGCTAAAGGTTAGCAGCTAACGTTAGCATCTTTTCACCGTAACCGTTTATATTTAGGTCGTTTATTCCTGAGAAACACAAACACACGACTGAAACAGCTGATTTACTTCAGTCGTGTTTAGTTCACAGACCTGTCTCTGTCAGGCTCTTCTCCCACTCTCCCAGTGCATTGTGGTCTATATTGACCCGTTTAGTGACTATCGATGCTCACTACTTTTCCAGATGCATTGTGGGAAATTTCGAGTGCACGACTTTTTTCTCTCTGGACATTCGGACACACCTACAACATGTGACCACTATATAGTCACTATATAGTAACTATATAGTGACTATATAGTGACTATATAGTGACTATATAGTGACTATATAGTCACTATATAGTCACTATATAGTCACTATATAGTGACTATATAGTTACTATATAGTCACTATATAGGGAATAGTGTTGACATTCGGACACAGCCATTGGCTTTTTTCTGAACTCGTAATCTTTGCTTAAGAAGATAAGAGTAAAAATACGGCCCCAGAGACCCACGTTTATGTGAAGAAACCAGTGAGTCAGTGTTTAAGACATTAGCATGCTACCGGTTAGCATTTAGCTCCGACTTGAACCACACTCCAAAGATCATGTGACAGAGGTCAGAGGTCTGAGCTGTTACTGTAGTATTTCCTCAGGGTTCATAGATGTGAGCCACACATGTTTATCGTGTTGAAGCTAAAGGCTAACCGGTAGCATGCTAACGTCTTGAGCAGCACTGACTCAGACTGAGACTGTTGACATGACAAACTGTAGAAATCACAGAGAAAGGTTTTGTGTTCCTCTTTGATGTGTTCATTTAGTCTTCAGAGTGGAGCAGATCTTTAGTAAACCCTGCTGTAGCTCCACACACAGAGCTGCTGCTTATATCACTGGGGCCGTGTTTCTACTGTTTTCTTCTTCAGCAAAGATTACCAGAACATAAACCTGAGTAGAGATATTTCTCCTTCGGTATTCAAAATGGCCGCCGTAACTATGCGCGATGTCATTGGAAACGCATGTATAGGCTGTGAGCTCCAGTCGAAAAGCTTTCAGATTTGGGTAAAGCTGGAGAAAATGTGCTCGGTTAAGGCGGGGTTAAGAGGTTAGGTTAAAGTATTAACGAATCCACCGTGAAAAGTACTTTTTGAAATGACTGAAAGAGTGAATTTGGAGAAACACGTCGTCATCAAACCGGGTGGAACAGAAGACACTGAATGGTGTTTTCTATTACTCCATCTCACTCACAGACACTAATATTAGATTCAGACTAAAAGAAGCATAACTGGACGGAGACGGAGAACTCTCTGAATACACAAGCGTTTACTCACGGAGCTGATGAAGGGCAGGTTGAGGAGCGCGCCCAGGACGGGGATCCTCCTGATGAAGCCGACCACCACCGGGAAGAAGCCCCTGCACACACACGAGACAGAACAAATACAACAATAAGAAATATACATATAGAAACACGCATCAGACTTATGTGAATCATGTTTTGTAAAGCACACTGAGTCAGACCCCCTTTGTAAAGGTGAGAGCTCCACCTTCTTCTCCTTTCTATTCTCTGAAATGAAAGTGACGAGACCCACGATCTGAGCAGTGCCGCGTTGCTAACGTTAGAAATGCAGTGTGTGCGTGGTCAGGGGTACAGTGGATTACTAATGAAAAGTTGTTTTGTAGTCACACAGATACTTCTCTCGCTGTTTGTCACACCCGGACTATCAAAGGCCCAGCCTGTCACTAATCATTGAAAACATAAACCTATAACCCTCCCTCCTATCTGGGATTATACTCCTGCTCGGCCTCATGGCATGTTTTAAGGACATTTTTCACATAGACTTTTATTTTGAAACCACCGCTCTTATTTTGGCGGGTCACAGCGACCACAGACGTTTGATTGTTGCTGTTGAACCTTTAATTTTGCTCCCGCTAAGGCAACGCCTGTGAGTATTTTATATAGTTAGTATGAATATTTATCTTAAATTAACTTGAAACATTGTCCAAATTAGCTGTTTAGTGAGCATCACCTCACTGAACCCTGTTTCTCTGTTTTTCCTACAGTTTTTTACTTTGTACTGAATAGATACAGATCCACTCTTTTTAGACGTTCTCTGGTCAAATATAAACGTATTTATCAAATACAAATAAAGTCAAGTCTAAATCGGGTCTATATGGATGTTTATTCAAAGCAGATTGTTCAGTAGAAGAGAAAAAACGGCAGTTGTAGCTAGCGTTAGCATTAGCACGATACTAACATGTAGCATCATGTTAGCATTCTCCGTTATTCATGTATTTATGGGCTGTTGAACCTCTTTGCTCCTCCCCATGTCTTTGTATCTTTATTTAGTAGGCACAGTGGCACAGCGGTTAGAGCTTGTGCTTCACAGATAGAAGGTCCGGGTTCGATTCCCACCAGGGACGGGGCCTTTCTGTGTGGAGTTTGCATGTTCTCCCCGTGTCTGCGTAGGTTTTCTCCGGGTACTCCGGTTTCCCCTACCACTAAAAACATGCACAATAGGCTGAATGTGAGTGTGTTTGAGAGTGCACATGGGGGACGATGTATGTTCATTTACATGCACTGTCCCGACCAAATAAACCAATAAATAAAATAAAAAATCTATATTCATAATTCAGCATTTGTTAAAGTAGTTTTTGAATAATTAGAGAAAGTTTCTGTTTTCCCCTTTAACTGTTTAATTATGAATATAGTTTCTACTAAATAAAGATACAAAGACATGGAGAGGAGCAAAGAGGTTCAACAGCCCATAAATACATGAATAACAGAGAATGCTAACATGATGCTACATGTTAGCATTGTGCTAATGCTAACGATTGCCGTGTTTTCACTTCTCAATCTGCTGTGAACAAACATCCACATGGACCTGATTTACACTTGACTTTATTTGTATGTGATGAATACGTTTAGATTTCACCAGAAAGTGGCTAAAAAAGTGGAAAGTTGTGTTTCCTAAAACATTCTGCTTCCCCCTCGCTGAGGCCACGCCCCCGTCCATGACGCATTGCCGTCTGTATCTGTGGCAAGGCTGAATATTAAAGCAGGTCAAAAAGACGGTCACGTCAGGTCTTTGAGTGAAAGTTTCACTTCCTAGTTCTCGACGAGGCCGGTCAGAACCATCAGGTCCAGAAGCACAGATTACAGCCTTTAGTAAAGAGACAAAAGTGAACAAAGTCATACTGACATAGCAAACACATATATTCAGGGTGTAGTTTTGTTTGTAGCAAACCTTAAAGATGGATATTAAAGGATCTGAAACAAAGGGAGGTTTGTGAGCTCTACAGGGAAATATCAGCCAGTTCAACGTCCCAGAAGAATCTCACAATTATATTATAAGATTTACTGCTTTTACAAGAAAACAAGAGTCCATAACAATACCCGTATTCTGTCCCTCTGTCAGTCATTCCATATTCTATTTGTTTTTATTCCTGGTGCATTTCTTCGTTTGCCCACAAGGTGTCGGTATTATCCCATAGTTTTTGGGGGTCTTCTTTGTTTATTGTGTGTTCGCTACACTGCCCCCGGTGGTCTTTTATTGTAGGCAGCAGGCATAAAGTAGTGTGTAGTGTGTGTAGTCGTTTTTCTAATGTTGTGTTGCTTTTTTGGTTACTTATAAGGTTATTTTAACTAATGAGAAAAACGTTTTTTGTATGAGACAAGCTTTGTTGCGAGTTTTCTTTCTTGGGCTGCACAATAATTGTAACTGTATTTTTGTTGCTGTATTTGCAGTTTTACAAAGTCAAAATTGAGAGGAAAACTGGTCTTCAGTAAAGACCCTCAGAAGAAACACTGTGTCCTGTTGTTCCTGGAGCATCTTCTCCTGGGCTATGTTTAAGCTGAATAGGTTGAGCAACATCAGGCTCATCTGAGGGCCGAAGAACCCGAGTCTCACCGTAAAGCTGTAGCTGAGCAGGCGCAGCAGAAACACGCCAGACTCTGTGGAATCTGTCTATATTCACAGGTTTGTATCTAAGAACTCATTAGTAATGCCAATACTGATACATCCCTGTTTTAAAGGAAAACATGGCTGACCTGAAGAGGAGGAAGAACCCGTAGATCTCCAGAAGAACCCCGACAATGGGCCACCCGATGAGCACGATGAGCACCCCTCCCAGGAAGAAGCCGGTGGCCTTCAGCTTATGTTTCTGGAAGAAGAAGCGGAACGTCCTCTCCAGGCCGATCACGAAGGCCAGACCCACCACGAACAAGATCTGGAGGAACACGAGTTCAGAGGAAAAGCTTTAACTCTTTAACTACAGGACCTGAGAGACAGAGCTCCTGTTTTAACTACGGATGTAGTAAGATATCATATAGAAAATACATGCACTTCCCAGTCCCTCCACAAGGTGGAGCCGGGGGTCGTTTCAATCAAGCATTGGATTAAATGACTTGAACTGAGGAAATGTGTTTTGTTTTGAGCGGTTTTGACTCATTTCGACTTTAGTTTGAGGACATTTTAGTGTCTATAGTTCTGAGGTAAATCATAAGAAAGTCAAACAGTTTAAAGAAAGAGATTTACTTGGAAATAAGGACAAAACATAATCTGGGTCAAATGCCCAGCTACATCTTAACTTTATTATTATATATTCAAACTAATCTCTACAAACTTCAGAAAAAGCCATAAGAATCGTTCATAATACAAATGTGCTGTTCTTAACCTCTCATACAATGAAAATTGAAGACTTCATTTAATGTAAAACTCTTGTTGTTATGTATTAAGCAAGGCAAAACACCCAACCATTGTTCAACAGTAGAGTGTGTGTATCTCCCAAGCAGGAATAACTCTGTGGAATGAGTTAAAGGGACTAAACGGACACTTTAAAAGACATTATCTTTAAAGTGTGCTAGTGAAGCATCAGAATTACCAGGGAGAGGAGCGCCTCGTTCTTTTCTCTACTCCCCAAACCGGCGGACACATGGGGTGAGTCTACGCCGCCGCGGGGGCGTATGCGCATTATGGAGTGGAGGGGGGGGGCGGAGCGGCGCTCTTTAGAGGGTTGTCACAGTATCATTGAGCTTTAACAACAGGAAGTTTTAGTGCGTTTTGAATTCATTTTGTGTGACTTAAAGTGAGGTCAGCTTCAAGTATACAGTATTACACAGTAAGGATGTGTGTGTGACTATAGGCAGACATGGTTATACAAAGCTTGTACATATGGGTATCTTTGGTATAGCTGGGCTGAGCGATATTGAAGTGTGTATATTTTTGTATGATCAGAATGAAAGAGTCTTGGTATAAGTCTTAAAGGGACTATACAGAGTTTAAAAATGTTAAATTGAAGCATATTCCTCCCCCACATGTTCCCCCATGTCCTAATGTGCAGAATGAGCTCAGACCTGTTCACCACAACTGCCTCTGAAATCCTGCACTGAAAAAGGTGTTACTTCGAGTCTGAAGCGCCGTCATGCACAAGCTTAAAGGAATAGGCCACCGTTTTTATATACTAAGATATGTTCTTACCTCACTTTAGTCGAGTTAATATATCCCCGTCTGGTCATTGTCCGCGCGCTCTGTCACGCAAACGGAGCACATACGCAGCCTCTCCCATATGTGACATAGCTCCGAAAAAGCTCACGATAGAAGCTACCAAGCTCTTCCACGTGTTCCCTATTTAAATAAAGTTACGTGAAGTGTTTTCATGCGAAGTATATTTACACAGAAATGTAACGTGTCGATTTTATAAGCAAATAAAAAGGGGGACTATATTGTGAGGCGTAATGATACGAGGAGTAAAACGTCCGCGCAGTAACTCCTAAAGGTTATTGACGGAAGTGAGCGGGGGAAGTCTTTAGGAGTTACTACGCGGACGCTGTGCTCCTCGTATCATTACGCCTCACAATATAGTCCCCCTTTTTATTTGCTTATAAAATCGACACGTTACATTTCTGTGTAAATATACTTCGCATGAAAACACTTCACGTAACTTTATTTAAATAGGGAACACGTGGAAGAGCTTGGTAGCTTCTATCGTGAGCTTTTTCGGAGCTATGTCACATATGGGAGAGGCTGCGTATGTGCTCCGTTTGCGTGACAGAGCGCGCGGACAATGACCAGACGGGGATATATTAACTCGACTAAAGTGAGGTAAGAACATATCTTAGTATATAAAAACGGTGGCCTATTCCTTTAATATAGAAGCTGCAGTTACACGTATGACCTGAGGTGGCAGCAGTGAGTATACAATGGCAAACTTGCATCTAGCCCCTTTCAGTGCCATATGCTGTATTTATTTGTACGACTGTAAATGATAACCAGAGCAAACCTACACAGACCCGGGGCAAACTCGAATCGAATCGATCCCAAGACCTTCTGGCAGTGCAGCACGAGCGCTAACAAAACATTTCCATGAACTGCCGGTGGAACTCACGTTTCCGATGGCCAACAGCGCTTTGTCGAAGAACAGGATCATCCCGAAGAAGAGGAAGAAGACGCCGAAGCCCGTCAGCCCCATCCCGATCTCTGCGACACAAAACACAAGGTTAAAGTCCGAGGAGCAAAGAAATCATCCAAATAATGATGCACAAGAAAGAAACGAGGGGCACAAGATGCTTTCTGAATACACTCTGCCTGGACTAACAGCTGCGTTCATTATGGATGAAGCTTCCTCGACACAAAGTATGTTGTTTTTCAAATGTGCGATATTGAAACGATCCGATAGTTCACACACCGATACTAAAATACAGAACAATAATGTGTGGAAGATCTGATTCTGTACATCCACAATATTCATCTGCAATGTCAAGAAATGTGGGGAAAATGGAGGAAATACTAGAACAAACAGGGTGATGAACAAGTGCCAGAAAAATTGGGAAGAAATTGTGAAAAAGAGAAAGAATTGTGGCAAAAATACGCAAAAAAAATCATTTTAATTGTGTACAAAATGGGAGGAAATAGGGAAATATTAGTAATGAAAATTAGGGGGAAAATTCGCGAAAATGAGGAAAATTGTGGGGGAAAAATAGGGAAAGAATTGGAAAAAACTGGTGATAAAATGGGGAGAAAAAAAAACATTTATTTGAGCTGAAACAACCAAACAGTCCCTTTAATGCTGTCCTTGGACCAAGAGCATCAAAATGTTCCGATCCCGGTAGAACCTACACTGTTTTCCCGATACTTGGCTCGTATCGTTTAACGGTATCCGGCTCTAGTCAACGATACATCACAGAACGATGCTAAAGTTACTCGATCCAACATATGGATGAGAGAAGAACTAGTTTAAGCTCAGAGAAAGAGCTTCAAACCCAGATACAAACACTAGACTTCATGTTTCTTATTGTGAAGAAGCATTTACAGCATTTACACTTATGACTGGCTTCAGTTATATTAACAATGACAAGTATTTTGCTGACAATTTTCCACCAAAACAGAAAAACCGACTCGAAAAAGCCGGAGTTCGTGTGGGGTCTTACTCTGGGAGTCCGTGAGCGAAATCATCGTGGCGTCTGCTCAAAGAAAAACCTCCTACGAGTCCGGAAAACGTCCAGTTTGCGCTGAATTCTTCCTTCAGCCTCTTCCCTTCGCAGCCGCCATGACAGCAGCGACACGTCTTCCGGAAACATCACACCGGGCCGCGTTCAGGAGCACTGGGACAAAGCGGAACTTCCTCTGAACGAGCCCAAACGACGCGAATATTAACCAATACAGATACAAAATAATAGAGGTGATATTTCAGTGTTTAAATGTGTTTGTTTCATGTCCCGGTGCACGTTTTTATCACATTTGTGGTGTTTTTGTTGCTTTTTCATCACTTTTTTTTTTTTTTTACTTTTTCGTCACATGTGCACCTAAATGATCTCCCAGCTTCCCAGTGGAAAATACGACACGATGTGCGATTTTCTACCCGGCATCTGGTATATTCCATAATCCCGAGGGCACATGAAGGCAGCGCAAAGCCACGTGGTGAACGAGCATCCGCCACACACGCCTCGCGACCCCGGATTGAAACAAACAACACACCGCTGCACGAAGCGAACAGCCTTTCAGACTTTCTTCACACTGTTCTATGATTATCCGTGAGGTGATCGAGCCGGAACCAGCGGGACCAGCGGGACGAGCGAGACCCACGGGACGAGCGCAGTGCATCACGGTGCCGTTTTTGTGGCCCTTTCTGCAGAATCTGCCTGTGGTTTTAAAGTCATGGACGGAACCGAAACTGAAGGTAAGTCAGGGGCTCAATCCGAAACCATCAAATTGTAGCCTCTAAGCACTAACACTAGCAACTAACTCCTTAACCTTTCATGGGGTCAACTGTTAGAGCTTCAGCAGCATTTGAACAATCCGTCCGTCCTTAAACAGGGGAAAGGGAAGTGACATCACCAACAGCTGCTTTTCTTTAAAGTTATTGGTGGAGTGCAGGCCAAACAAAAGTGCATGTCGCCCCCTAGTGTACAGTGTCCAACAACAACATAGTGTCCAAACAAAGACATTTAAGGAGAAAAATAAATCCAAATGATCCAAACGTTTCCCTTTAGTGTTATTTTATTTCAACAGCTGTTTCTTAAAGCTACAGCAGCAAATGATCCATGTGGCTTAAGTTTCTACTAAATGAAAACAAAAGCATTTAATCTGTTTCCTGAGTTTCCTCTTTAACACTGACATGTGACTGAGCTGTGGGGACGACAACATGGATTTATCACTTTATAAAGTTTGGCTTGTGCAGAATCTTAATTTTGAATTATTATTATTTTTTATTATTAAATGTGCTCCTGTCAATCAACAGTGGTTGCGCATGAATCACTCGAGGGTGGGGGCGAGGGGGGTGGGGGGATTTGGCGCAGTGGCTTGTGGGATGGCACATAGCTCCTAATCACTGGTTAGTTAGCATCAGAGGTCCCTATGCTAAAGTGGCTATGATAGTTAGCATCAGAGGTCCCTATGCTAAAGTGGCTATGATAGTTAGCACCAGAGGTCCCTATGCTAAAGAGGCTATGATAGTTAGCACCAGAGGTCCCTATGCTAAAGTGGCTATGATAGTTAGCATCAGAGGTCCCTATGCTAAAGTGGCTATGATAGTTAGCATCAGAGGTCCCTATGCTAAAGTGGCTATGATAGTTAGCACCAGAGGTCCCTATGCTAAAGTGGCTATGTTAGTTAGCATCAGAGGTCCCTATGCTAAAGTGGCTATGATTGTTAGCACCAGAGGTCCCTATGCTAAAGAGGCTATGATAGTTAGCACCAGAGGTCCCTATGCTAAAGTGGCTATGATAGTTAGCATCAGAGGTCCCTATGCTAAAGTGGCTATGATAGTTAGCACCAGAGGTCCCTATGCTAAAGTGGCTATGTTAGTTAGCATCAGAGGTCCCTATGCTAAAGAGGCTATGATAGTTAGCATCAGAGGTCCCTATGCTAAAGTGGCTATGATAGTTAGCATCAGAGGTCCCTATGCTAAAGTGACTATGATAGTTAGCATCAGAGGTCCCTATGCTAAAGTGGCTATGATTGTTAGCATCAGAGGTCCCTATGCTAAAGAGGCTATGATAGTTAGCATCAAGGCTCCTTTTCTTAACTACTTCCTAACTGACTTACCAATTCGGAGGCAACTTGCCATGGCGGACGCTGACGCACATCCGGTTTGGCGTAAAAGCTCTTAGCAATCTGCCCGTTTCGGAAGCAGCCTGAGATTGGCCTAAAACACTTGTCCTGAAGTGGGCACCGCCTCACGCTCCAGGGAACATAATCACACTGTGTTATTCAGCTGCAGGTGAAGATGGATTTCTTTGTTAAATGTAGAGATATCAGTTTGAAACCGTTGCTGTACGGACTGATAAGAGGAAAACAAATGAACTTCACGTTTTCACGCAGTGCCAAATGGAGCCAGATTCAAATTGATGATTTTATTCTGTGACAATACTGAGAGATTTTTTCAGTGGGATTTGGATTTAGTTTTAACCTCTAAACACCCGCCTTAACCAAGGGATTTTGTCTCCAGTTCGGCTTTACCCAAACCCCATAAGCCAGTGTAACGCCTTATTTGAAAGCTAAGACCAACAAAACTGAGCTTTTCCCTCGTATTGTTGTCACTTTGTCAACTCATTTTTGTCGCTATTTTGACACTTTTTTGAGAAGCTTTAGATTTGGGTGAAGCTGAACTGGAGAAAACGTGCTCGGTTCAGGCGGGGGTTAAAAGAAACCGTCTGTGAAGATGATCGTTCTGGTTTCTGCTTCTAAATGACAAACATTTTAGTATCATTGAAAAAAGTATCAGGATCAGTATCGTTACATTTCCCAGAAAAAAACCTTCGACCCACTGCTGTTTACCAGGTCTGTTATGAGGGTTACGGAGGACCTCGAGTTGTCTCCATCTGAAGCTCTGTGGGCTGTAGCAGATGTTCTTCATGTGATGTTTGGTCACAGATGTGTGGAGGAGCAGATCTCCTCTCTGCTGCAGACGTGATGTTCTTCATGTTTTTCATGTTTGGTCACTGATGTGATGTTTTTCATGTATTTGGTCACAAATGTCCGCACAGAGCTGAAGCAGAGGGAGGAGCAGGAGGGCTGATGTAGATGTGATGTCCTTTATGTGCTGTTCTTCATGTTCTTCATGTACAGAGCCTCTTGTAAGTATTCATACACCTTGAACTTTTGCACATTTTGTCATGTTTACAACCCTAAACATAAAGATTTTATTTTGTTTTTTTTTACTTAACGTTCACACACAAGAAACAGACAACTGTGAAGTGAAAGCAAAATGATACATGATTCTGTTAATTTTCAAAAAATAGAAAAGTGAAAAGTGGGGCGTGCATAAGTATTCATACAGCATTTTCTGAGTGCATTAAATTGCCTTTAAAACATTCCTAATGACTCCAGAATGTTCACACCTTGGCCTAACGGTTAAATAGAGGCACCTGTGTGTAATCTACTCTCAGTATAATTACAGCTGTTCTTTTAGGCCCTCAGAGCTGTGGTCACTAAACAACATCATGAAGGTCAAGGAGCACCAGAGAGGTCAGGGATAAAGCTGTGGAGAAGTTTAAAGCAGCATTAAGTTATACAAAGATTTCCCAAGATTTAAACATCTCCCGGAGCAACTGTTCAATCCATCATTCAGAAATGGAAAGAGTAAAGCACCACTGCCAACTTACCAAGACACGGCTGTTCACCTAAACTAACAAACTGAACAAGGAGACACTGGTCAGAAATACAACCAAGTGCCCCAAGATAACTCTGGAGGAGCTGTGAAGTCCTGCCGCTGAGCTGGGGGAATCTGGACATGGGACAACTATAAGTCGTATCTACACAAATCTGGCCTTCATGTACGAGTGGAAGAAGAAAGCCATTATTGAAAGGAGAACATAAGAAATCCTGTTTGAAGTTTGTAGAAGTCATATGGAGGACACAGCTCCATGTGGAAGAAGGAGCTTTGGTCAGATGAGACAAACGTTATGTATGGAGCAAACCTGACACTGCTCATGGTCCTGAGTGCACCATCCCCAGTGTCAAATAAACGGGGGGAGCATCATGCTGTGGGGCTGCTTTTCCTCAGTGGGGACTGGGGAGACTGTGAGAATAGTTGTGAAGATGGATGGAGCCAAATACAGTGACATTTTGGAGGAAAACCTGCTGGAGTCACAAGAGAACTGAGGCTGGGGCGGAGATTCACCTTCAGCAGGACAATGACCCTAAACACAAAGATAAATCTACAATGGAATGGTTCAATAAAAACATATTAATGTGTTAGAATGGCCCAGTCACAGTCCTGACCTAAATCCTATTGAAAATCTGTGGAAAGATCTGAAAACTGCTGTTCACAAACGCTCTCCTTCTAATGTGACAGAGCTGGAGTTGTTTTGTAAAGATGAATGGGCTAAAATGTCAGTCTCTACATGTGCTAATCTTGTAGAGTCAGACCCCAGAAGACTTGTGCTGTTATTACAGCAAAAGGGGGTTCCACAAAGTATTCATGCTGTATGAATACTTATGCACGCCCCACTTTTCACTTTTCTATTTTTTGAAAAATAACAGAATCATGTATCATTTTGCTTTCACTTCACAGTTGTCTGTTACTTGTGTGTGAACGTTCAGTAAAAAAATCAAAATAAAATCTTCATGTTTAGGGTTGTAAACATGACAAAATGTGCAAAAGTTCAAGGTGTATGAATACTTTCGAGAGGCTCTGTATTTGGTCACAGATGTGATGTTCTTCATGTATTTGGTCACAGATGTGATGTTCTTTGTTTGGTCACAGATGTGATGTTCTTCATGTATTTGGTCACAGATGTGATGTTCTTTGTTTGGTCACAGATGTGATGTTCTGCATGTATTTGGTCACAGATGTGATGTTCTTCATGTATTTGGTCACAGATGTGATGTTCTTCATGTATTTGGTCACATATGTGATGTTCTTCATGTATTTGGTCACAGATGTGATGTTCTTATGTATTTGGTCACAGATGTGATGTTCTTCATGTATTTGGTCACAGATGTGATGTTCTTCATGTATTTGGTCACAGATGTGATGTTCTTCATGTATTTGGTCACAGATGTGATGTTCTTCATGTATTTGGTCACAGATGTCCATGCAGAGCTGCAGCAGGTGGAGCAGGAGCTCCAGCGTGTGGAGGAGCAGATCTCCTCTCTGCTGCAGAGGCAGGAGGAGCTGGAGTCCGTCCGTAAAGCCCTGCTGTCCCAGCTGGAGGAGGGGTCTGAGCAGGCTTCATCCTCATCGTCTTCATCATCACAGGGACCTGCAGGGATGTCCAGACAGGAGCTGGAGCGCTACGACTCAGCAGGTGATATCACTTCAGAGCGAGTACTCAGTTACACAAGTACATGCACTTTATGAAGTAGTTTTACCAGAGGGTCCTTTTTACTTCTTGAGTAATATTATAACTGAGTACGGAGACCTTTGGATTCCTGAGTCTAGCCCAGACCGTCCCGAACATCATCCTAGTCCCGGGTCAGCAGAAGACTAAAGACCAACATGCACCACACGCCTCAGTTAAGACTGTTCTTACTGTCTGAGAGACACGTAAGTAAAAACTACAACGACTACACACAGTAATGACAGTAAGCCGTTAGTAATGATATAAAGATATAATGAAATGACTGGAGCCCATTGATACCAGCCTGTTGATATGTAGACTCGGACATTCCTGGGTCGAGCTGGGTACTGTACTGTGTAATGAATCTGATACTGTAAATGTGCAGATCTTCCACACATTATTGTTCTGTTTTCTGGTTCTAGACGGCACGTATAGTATAGGTATCAGAAAAAGTTCAGGTATCGGTATCGTAAACCAAGTGTTGTTGAAGTACTGGTCTACCTACAGCATGTCTGAGTCTGTTCTGCAGAATCTTCATCCTGTGCTTTTCTGTGTGTTTGCTTTGAGCAGATTTCTCCTGGTCAAAGGAAGCACAGCGCCACCTGCAGGAGACCTTCCGCCTGGAGCAGTTCAGGCCTCTGCAGCTGAGGGCCATTAACCTGACTCTGTCCGGCTCAGACCTGTTCCTGGTGATGCCCACGGGCCGCGGAAAGAGCCTGTGCTTCCAGCTGCCGGCCCTCTGCACCAAAGGTACGTTTACTCGCCCAAACGTGGGCTGATCTGAACCAGTTCTCTGACGTCCATCCCCTGTACGTCCTGGTTTACCCACACAGACCTGACACATGTTCACAGAAACTACACGGTGTGGGCTTTCAATGAAAAACTACTGAAAAAGGACGTTCCACTTTATTAAGCAGATCATCATTTTCAAGCAATATGGGAAAGAAAAAGGATCTCTCTGCTGATGAAAAGCGTGAAATAGTTGAATGCCTTGGAGGACGGTTTCTGCCGGACAAATACATCAGATTAAGAGAACAGCTGCTACAAAGCTGGAGTCTCTGAACATGAAGGTGTCGGACCCTCCAGAGGCTGCAGTTGTGCATAAACCTTCTATCCGGGCCTCCCCTAAACTGTTCATTGAAGCTGAAGCAGAAACGTCTGCAGTGGCTCAGAAATACATGAAGACTCATTTTCAAACAGTCTTGTTCACTGATGAGGCCGTGTGACCCTGGATGGTCAGATGGATGGAGTAGTGGATGGTTTGGTGAATGGCCACCATGTCCCAACAAGGCTGTGACGTCAGTAAGGAGGGGGCGGAGTCATGTTTTGGGCCAGAATCATGGGGAGAGAGCTGGTCAGTCCCTTAGGATCCCTGAAAGTGTGAAAATGACCTCTTTCTGACTGACCACTGTCTTCTATGCTACAAAAAGAACTGTTTTACAAGATCATCTTTATCCTGACAACGCCCCATGTCCTGCTGTAAAGAATCCCTCTGCATCACTGGCTGCTATGGGCATAAAAGGAGAGAAACTCATGATGTGGACCCCCTCCTCCCCTGACCTCAGCCCTATTGAGAACCTTCTGAAAAACTTCTATGAGGGTGGGAGGCAGTTTTCATCCAAACAGCAGCTCTGGGAGGCTATTCTAACATCCTGCCAAGAAACCCAAGCAGAAACTGTCCAGAAACTCACAGGTTTAATGGATTGAAGAATTTTGAAGCTGCTCAGATAAGAGTCCAATGTATTTTACCGCTCCCAGCCCTAGTGTGACTGATGTTTGTCGGTGTGTTCAGGCTTCACTCTGGTGGTGACTCCTCTGGTCTCTCTCATGGAGGATCAGACCATGTTCCTGCGCTCCATCGAGGTCCCCGCGGCCTCGCTCAACGCCTCCAGCTCCAAGGTAAACCTCTCCAACTAAGATTACACACGGGCCTCTCATCCCCCTTTCATTAAGCTCATCCTGCTTTTAACACAAGTGCTGCTCAGTGAAGGACCTTTGTCTGTCGATAGCTCATGGGATCGAGGACTCCTTTTTACTGATGATCGTGTCTTTTCGTTCAGGAGCACGCGAAGACGGTGATGACGGCCATGACGGACCCCAAAAGCCCCTTTAAGCTGATCTACGTGACTCCGGAGAAGATCGCCAAGAGCAAACTGCTGATGTCGCGCCTGGAGAAAGCCTACAAGGCCCAGCTGCTGAGCCGCATCGCTGTGGACGAAGTTCACTGCTGCAGCCAGTGGGGGCACGACTTCAGGCCTGGTCAGTCAGTTCCATCAAGCATCTAAAGCTCCAAACATCTAATGCTCCAAACATCAAACATCTAATGCTACAAACATCAAACATCTAATGCTCCCAACATCACATTCAGACTTCAGGCCTGGTCAGTCAGCTCCATCAAGCATCTAAAGCTCCAAACATCTAATGCTCCAAACACCAAACATCTAATGCTCCAAACACCAAACATCTAAAGCTCCAAACATCAAACATCTAAAGCTCCAAACATCTAATGCTCCAAACACCAAACATCTAATGCTCCCAACATCAAACATCTAATGCTCCAAACATCTAATGCTCCAAACATCAAACATCTAATGCTACAAACATCAAACATCTAATGCTCCCAACATCACATTCAGACTTCAGGCCTGGTCAGTCAGCTCCATCAAGCATCTAAAGCTCCAAACATCTAATGCTCCAAACACCAAACATCTAATGCTCCAAACACCAAACATCTAAAGCTCCAAACATCAAACATCTAAAGCTCCAAACATCTAATGCTCCAAACACCAAACATCTAATGCTCCCAACATCAAACATCTAATGCTCCAAACATCTAATGCTCCAAACATCAAACATCTAATGCTACAAACACCAAACATCTAATGCTCCCAACATCAAACATCTAATGCTCCAAACATCTAATGCTCCAAACATCACATTCAGACTTCAGGCCTGGTCAGTCAGCTTGTTCCTCTAAATGCTGATGACCTACAGCATCAAAACTTAAACATAAAGATTTTCTATTCCTTTTCGATGCGTTTCTGTCTCGATTCCAGACCGGTGTGGTTTAACATGGCCCTGCTCTTGTTTACGCTGTAGACTATAAGCTGCTGGGCATCCTGAAGAGACAGTTCCCTCTGGTTCCTCTGCTGGGTCTGACGGCCACAGCCACCAGCAGCGTCCTCCAGGACTGTGAGAAGATCCTGTGTGTGAAGAAACCGGTCACTCTCACCGCCTCCTTCAACCGCACCAACCTCTACTACGAGGTATTTTCTTTGTGATGAGCAGATGATTCCTCAAAGTGTGTCGGTCGGCTTCATTGTGGAGGCGCCATCTGGTGGTGACAAAGCATTACAGCAGTGACTCATTTATTCTGAAACCGTCATGTTTGAGCTGTTTAACCTCTTCACCCCCGCCATCACCAAGCACATTTTCTTCAGTTCAGCTGTACCCAAATCTAAAAGCTTCTGGACCTGAGAACTTATTATGCAAAATTGACTTTTTCCAGCTTTCCATCCTGTTATTCTGTCCCTCCCTCATTAAAAACATGGCTGAAGTGTTGTCTTGGCACATTCACGTATTTTTGAGTAATCTGTAAAAACTCTGATGGTGGCCATTTTGAGTAATCTGTTAAAACTCTGACGGCGGCCATTTTAGGGATAGGTTTGATTGTAGTGTGATATAGACTGGTGCTGTGGGACTGAAAAAAGCAGAACACCCCCTCTTTAAAAGCTTATCTTTCGAAAGCTACGGCCTAAGCTCTTTCCTCATTTTTGTTGTCACATGATCAAGGCCGTGGGAACCCAGGGTGCTGAGGGCGCTGCAGCACCCCCTGGCGGATAGTTTGTGAACTGCAGGCAATATTAACCCCTTAACTCCCACCTGAACCGAACACATTTTCTCCAGCTTTACCCCAGTCCAAAAGCTTCTGGAAAAAACAAAACTGAGACGAAAACAAGGAGGAAAATGTGAAAAAAGTGAGAAAACATTGACAAAAAAATGACAAAAATGGACAAAAATTTGACAAAAAAGTGAGTAAAATTTGACGAAAAATCGAGGAAAAAATTTACAAAAAAGTCACGGAAATTTGACAAAAATGAGTCGACTGCCCAACAAAAAAAGTGATGAAAAAAAATCTGACGTGAGGAAAAAGATCTATTTAGTTTTGTAGGTCTTTCAAATGAGGCGTTACACTGGCCTACAGGATTTGGGTAAAGCTGAACTGGAGAAAATGCTCTCGGTTCAGGCGGGAGTTAAGAGGTTAATAAATAGGATTTATGCACAGAAAAAGTATTTTGGGGTACATTTTGTCCCTCAGCGCCCTCTAACTAAAACATCTTCCCACGGCTCTGCGCATGATTGTTGTTTTCGTACAATTTTTGTCAAGTTTTTTGTCAAATGTTCGTCACGTTTTTCTCTCATTTTTGTTGCGTTTTTTCCAAAAATGTGGCAAAAACGAAACGCGACAACAACAACAAGGAGGAAGCTGAGGTGAGTTTTCTAAAATGATAAGCTCCAGTCCAGAATCTGTGAGAAAATGTGCTCGGTCATGGCAGGGGGAAAGAGAATTGAGCTTTTCGTCAAAAGACTAAAATGAACCCTTCTCTAGTGCATGTAGTGGTTATCGCGACAGGCCGAGTGGAGAAAAGCTCTTTCAGAGGGGGTGAAATGAATGTACTTTTGGCTGGAGGTCCTTCACACGCGCTCGGCTCCAGAGACACTCAGAGCTTCACTCACACCAGGACATTAACCCACCTTGTGTTTGTGTTTGTAAAGGTCCGGCTCAAAGACTCAGACGCCGACACTGCTCTGAACGACATCGCTTCACTGATCAAGAGCCGATACCAGAGTCAGTCAGGTACAGACCCCCCGCTTTAGCTCTCCGGGTCAGCTTTACCCAAATCCAAAAGGTCACAAGCTAAGACTTCCAGCCCTCGTCTAAGCTCAGCTTTTCCCTCGTGTTGTTGTCACTGTTTGACACATACAGTAGCTGTTTATGATTGGTATCATAAAAAGAATCGGTATCATGTAAAGTATCGGTATCATGTAAAGTATCGGTATCATGTAAAGTATCGGTATCATGTAAAGTATCGGTATCATGTAAAGTATTGGTATCATGTAAAGTATCGGTATCATGTAAAGTATCGGTATCATGTAAAGTATCGGTATCATGTAAAGTATCGGTATCATGTAAAGTATCGGTATCATGTAAAGTATCGGTATCATGTAAAGTATCGGTATCATGTAAAGTATCGGTATCATATAAAGTATCGGTATTATGAATATGTATCCTTTTATGATACCAATACATATTCGTGACCACAGACACGCCTGTCTGGGCTCTCGTTCGTCCACAGGAATCATCTACGTGTTCTCTCAGAAGGACTCGGAGAGCGTGTCGTCGGCGCTGCAGAAGCGTGACATCGCGGCGTATCCGTATCACGCCAACATGGACGCCGAGGACAAGTCCAGAGTCCACCGCAAATGGACCAATAACAAGATCCAGGTTTGACCCGCCCTCTCGCAGAACGCGCTTTACCCTGGCCCATATCCCCTTATCTTCTCCTGGTTGGGGACATTAGCCTGAGACTGTTCTCCTGGTCAGGACCTGAGACTGTTCTCCTGGTCAGAGCCATGAGCCTGAGACTGTTCTCCTGGTCAGGGCCATGATCCTGAGACTGTTCTCCTGGTCAGGGCCATGAGTCTGAGACTGTTCTCCTGGTCAGGACCTGAGACTGTTCTCCTGGTCAGGGCCATGAGTCTGAGACTGTTCTCCTGGTCAGAGCCTGAGACTGTTCTCCTGGTCAGGGCCATGAGTCTGAGACTGTTCTCCTGGTCAGGGCCATGAGTCTGAGACTGTTCTCCTGGTCAGGGCCTGAGACTGTTCTCCTGGTCGGGGCCTGAGACTGTTCTCCTGGTCAGGGCCATGAGTCTGAGACTGTTCTCCTGGTCAGAGCCTGAGACTGTTCTCCTGGTCAGGGCCATGAGTCTGAGACTGTTCTCCTGGTCAGGGCCTGAGACTGTTCTCCTGGTCAGAGCCTGAGACTGTTCTCCTGGTCGGGGCCTGAGACTGTTCTCCTGGTCAGGGCCATGAGCCTGAGACTGTTCTCCTGGTCAGGGCCATGAGTCTGAGACTGTTCTCCTGGTCAGAGCCTGAGACTGTTCTCCTGGTCAAGGCCATGAGCCTGAGACTGTTCTCCTGGTCGGGGCCATGATCCTGAGACTGTTCTCCTGGTCAGGGCCATGATCCTGAGACTGTTCTCCTGGTCAGGGCCATGAGTCTGAGACTGTTCTCCTGGTCAGAGCCTGAGACTGTTCTCCTGGTCAGGGCCTGAGACTGTTCTCCTGGAAGGGGCCTGAGACTGTTCTCCTGGTCAGGACCATGAGCCTGAGACTGTTCTCCTGGTCGGGGCCTGAGACTGTCCTCCTGGTCAGGGCCATGAGTCTGAGACTGTTCTCCTGGTCAAGGCCATGAGCCTGAGACTGTTCTCCTGGTCAGGGCCTGAGACTGTTCTCCTGGTCAGAGCCATGAGTCTGAGACTGTTCTCCTGGTCAGGGCCATGAGTCTGAGACTGTTCTCCTGGTCAGGGCCATGAGTCTGAGACTGTTCTCCTGGTCAGAGCCTGAGACTGTTCTCCTGGTCAGGGCCTGAGACTGTTCTCCTGGTCAGGGCCTGAGACTGTTCTCCTGGTCGGGGCCTGAGACTGTTCTCCTGGTCGGGGCCTGAGACTGTTCTCCTGGTCAGGGCCTGAGACTGTTCTCCTGGTCGGGGCCTGAGACTGTTCTCCTGGTCAGAGCCATGAGTCTGAGACTGTTCTCCTGGTCAGGGCCATGAGTCTGAGACTGTTCTCCTGGTCAGGGCCATGAGTCTGAGACTGTTCTCCTGGTCAGAGCCTGAGACTGTTCTCCTGGTCAGGGCCTGAGACTGTTCTCCTGGTCAGGGCCATGAGTCTGAGACTGTTCTCCTGGTCAGGGCCTGAGACTGTTCTCCTGGTCAGGGCCTGAGACTGTTCTCCTGGAAGGGGCCTGAGACTGTTCTCCTGGTCAGGACCATGAGCCTGAGACTGTTCTCCTGGTCAGGGCCTGAGACTGTTCTCCTGGTCAGGACCATGAGCCTGAGACTGTTCTCCTGGTCAGGACCATGAGCCTGTTCTCCTGGTCAGAGCCTGAGACTGAGACTGTTCTCCTGGTCGGGGCCTGAGACTGTTCTCCTGGTCAGGACCATGAGCCTGAGACTGTTCTCCTGGTCAGGACCATGAGCCTGAGACTGTTCTCCTGGTCAGGACCATGAGCCTGTTCTCCTGGTCAGAGCCTGAGACTGAGACTGTTCTCCTGGTCGGGGCCTGAGACTGTTCTCCTGGTCAGGACCATGAGCCTGAGACTGTTCTCCTGGTCAGGACCATGAGCCTGAGACTGTTCTCCTGGTCAGGACCATGAGCCTGAGACTGTTCTCCTGGTCAGAGCCTGAGACTGTTCTCCTGGTCAGGGCCTGAGACTGTTCTCCTGGTCAGGGCCATGAGCCTGAGACTGTTCTCCTGGTCAGGGCCATGAGCCTGAGACTGTTCTCCTGGTCAGGGCCTGAGACTGTTCTCCTGGTCAGGGCCATGATCCTGAGACTGTTCTCCTGGTCAGGGCCATGAGCCTGAGACTGTCCTCCTGGTCGGGGCCTGAGTCTGTTCTCCTGGTCAGAGCCATGAGCCTGAGACTGTTCTCCTGGTCAGGGCCTGAGACTGTTCTCCTGGTCGGGGCCTGAGACTGTTCTCCTGGTCAGCTTGTGCTCAGTGGTGGTTTCTTTCCAGCCCTGTTGCATGAATCCTGTTCTCCTCGTCTCCAGGTGGTCGTTGCCACCGTGGCCTTTGGGATGGGCATCGACAAACCCAACGTCCGCTTCGTGATCCACCACAGCATCAGCAAGTCCATCGAGAACTACTACCAGGAGAGCGGGCGCGCAGGTAACTACTACTAACTTATACTAACTACTACTAACTACTGACCACTGCTGACCACTACAGGAGAGCGGGCGTGCAGGTAACTACTACTAACTACTACCAGGAGAGCGAGCGTGCGGGTAACTACTACTAACTACTACCAGGAGAGCGAGCGTGCGGGTAACTACTACTAATTACTACCAGGAGAGCGAGCGTGCGGGTAACTACTACTAACTACTACCAGGAGAGCGGGCGCGCAGGTAACTACTACTAACTAGTACCAGGAGAGCGAGCGTGCGGGTAACTACTACTAACTACTACCAGGAGAGCGGGCGTGCGGGTAACTACTACTAACTACTACCAGGAGAGCGAGCGTGCGGGTAACTACTACTAACTACTACCAGGAGAGCGGGCGTGCGGGTAACTACTACTAACTAGTACCAGGAGAGCGAGCGTGCGGGTAACTACTACTAACTACTACCAGGAGAGCGAGCGTGCGGGTAACTACTACTAACTACTACCAGGAGAGCGAGCGTGCGGGTAACTACTACTAACTACTACCAGGAGAGCGAGCGTGCGGGTAACTACTACTAACTACTACCAGGAGAGCGGGCGTGCGGGTAACTACTACTAACTACTACCAGGAGAGCGAGCGTGCGGGTAACTACTACTAACTAGTACCAGGAGAGCGAGCGTGCGGGTAACTACTACTAACTACTACCAGGAGAGCGGGCGCGCGGGTAACTACTACTAACTACTACCAGGAGAGCGAGCGTGCGGGTAACTACTACTAACTACTACCAGGAGAGCGGGCGTGTGGGTAACTACTACTAACTAGTACCAGGAGAGCGAGCGTGCGGGTAACTACTACTAACTACTACCAGGAGAGCGAGCGTGCGGGTAACTACTACTAACTACTACCAGGAGAGCGGGCGTGCGGGTAACTACTACTAACTACTACCAGGAGAGCGAGCGTGCGGGTAACTACTACTAACTACTACCAGGAGAGCGGGCGTGCGGGTAACTACTACTAACTACTACCAGGAGAGCGAGCGTGCGGGTAACTACTACTAACTACTACCAGGAGAGCGAGCGTGCGGGTAACTACTACTAACTACTACCAGGAGAGCGAGCGTGCGGGTAACTACTACTAACTACTACCAGGAGAGCGAGCGTGCGGGTAACTACTACTAACTACTACCAGGAGAGCGAGCGTGCGGGTAACTACTACTAACTACTACCAGGAGAGCGGGCGTGCGGGTAACTACTACTAACTACTACCAGGAGAGCGGGCGTGCGGGTAACTACTACTAACTACTACCAGGAGAGCGAGCGTGCGGGTAACTACTACTAACTACTACCAGGAGAGCGAGCGTGCGGGTAACTACTACTAACTACTACCAGGAGAGCGAGCGTGCGGGTAACTACTACTAACTACTACCAGGAGAGCGAGCGTGCGGGTAACTACTACTAACTACTACCAGGAGAGCGGGCGCGCAGGTAACTACTACTAACTAGTACCAGGAGAGCGAGCGTGCGGGTAACTACTACTAACTACTACCAGGAGAGCGGGCGTGCGGGTAACTACTACTAACTACTACCAGGAGAGCGAGCGTGCGGGTAACTACTACTAACTACTACCAGGAGAGCGGGCGTGCGGGTAACTACTACTAACTAGTACCAGGAGAGCGAGCGTGCGGGTAACTACTACTAACTACTACCAGGAGAGCGGGCGTGCGGGTAACTACTACTAACTACTACCAGGAGAGCGAGCGTGCGGGTAACTACTACTAACTACTACCAGGAGAGCGAGCGTGCGGGTAACTACTACTAACTACTACCAGGAGAGCGAGCGTGCGGGTAACTACTACTAACTACTACCAGGAGAGCGGGCGTGCGGGTAACTACTACTAACTACTACCAGGAGAGCGAGCGTGCGGGTAACTACTACTAACTACTACCAGGAGAGCGGGCGTGCGGGTAACTACTACTAACTACTACCAGGAGAGCGAGCGTGCGGGTAACTACTACTAACTACTACCAGGAGAGCGGGCGTGCAGGTAACTACTACTAACTACTACCAGGAGAGCGGGCGTGCAGGTAACTACTACTAACTACTACCAGGAGAGCGGGCGTGCAGGTAACTACTACTAACTACTACCAGGAGAGCGGGCGTGCGGGTAACTACTACTAACTACTACCAGGAGAGCGAGCGTGCGGGTAACTACTACTAACTACTACCAGGAGAGCGAGCGTGCGGGTAACTACTACTAACTACTACCAGGAGAGCGAGCGTGCGGGTAACTACTACTAACTACTACCCGGAGAGCGGGCGTGCGGGTAACTACTACTAACTACTGACCACTACTGACCACTACAGGAGAGCGGGCAGCTTGACCACCTCTCTGCTGTTGTCCACTGGGTTCTCCATTGGGGTTGTGAAGGGGACACATCGCTCCAGCATCTTCCCCTGAAAAGTGACCGTTGCTCCTGTTGTTCCTTTGCCCCCCCAGGCCGGGACGACCAGCCCGCAGACTGTATCCTGTACTACGGGTTTGCAGACATCTTCAGGATCAGCACCATGGTGGTCATGGAGAACGTGGGCCAGAAGAAGCTGCTGCAGATGGTGGATTACTGCCACAGCCTGGACAGGTCAGTCTCAGGGCACAGATGAGGCCACTGCCACAGCCTGGACAGGTCAGTCCCAGGGCACAGATGAGGCCACTGCCACAGCCTGGACAGGTCAGTCTCAGGGCACAGGTGAGGCCACTGCCACAGCCTGGACAGGTCAGTCCCAGGGCACAGATGAGGCCACTGCCACAGCCTGGACAGGTCAGTCTCAGGGCACAGATGAGGCCACTGCCACAGCCTGGACAGGTCAGTCTCAGGGCACAGATGAGGCCACTGCCACAGCCTGGACAGGTCAGTCTCAGGGCACAGGTGAGGCCACTGCCACAGCCTGGACAGGTCAGTCCCAGGGCACAGATGAGGCCACTGCCACAGCCTGGACAGGTCAGTCTCAGGGCACAGATGAAGCCACTGCCACAGCCTGGACAGGTCAGTCCCAGGGCACAGATGAAGCCACTGCCACAGCCTGGACAGGTCAGTCCCAGGGCACAGATGACGCCACTGCCACAGCCTGGACAGGTCAGTCTCAGGGCACATACGAGGCCTCTGCCACAGCCTGGACAGGTCAGTCTCAGGGCACAGATGAGGCCACTGCCACAGCCTAGACAGGTCAGTCCCAGGGCACAGATGAAGCCACTGCCACAGCCTGGACAGGTCAGTCCCAGGGCACAGATGAGGCCACTGCCACAGCCTGGACAGGTCATTCTCAGGGCACAGATGAGGCCACTGCCACAGCCTGGACAGGTCAGTCTCAGGGCACAGATGAGGCCACTGCCACAGCCTGGACAGGTCAGTCCCAGGGCACAGACGAGGCCACAGCCACAGCCTGGACAGGTCAGTCTCAGGGCACAGATGAGGCCACTGCCACAGCCTGGACAGGTCATTCTCAGGGCACAGATGAGGCCACTGCCACAGCCTGGACAGGTCAGTCTCAGGGCACAGATGAGGCCACTGCCACAGCCTGGACAGGTCAGTCCCAGGGCACAGACGAGGCCACAGCCACAGCCTGGACAGGTCAGTCCCAGGGCACAGATGAGGCCACTGCCACAGCCTGGACAGGTCAGTCCCAGGGCACAGATGAGGCCACTGCCACAGCCTGGACAGGTCAGTCTCAGAGGGAGGGAGGGACGGACGGTCTGTAATTTAGAACATAACTCCGCATGAGTCCGTTCATAAATAAATGGCGTCAGTGTCACAGTCACACATCTGTCACACATCTGTCATGTGGGGGGAGTGAGAGCTTTCTGTCAGAAGAGCCTCTGAGCCTCAGGATCATGATCAGAACAAGAACAGAATCATGAGGCTTTTCCTGAAGCTGTGTCTGCTGTTAATGTGTTAATGTGTTTGTGTTTGTGTGTGTTTGTGTGTGTGTGTGTTTGTGTGTGTTTGTGTTGTGTGTGTGTGTGTGTTTGTGTTGTGTGTGTGTTTGTGTTGTGTGTTCGTGTGTGTTTGTGTGTGTTGTGTGTTTGTGTGTGTTTGTGTGTGTGTGTGTTGTGTGTTTGTGTGTGTTTGTGTTGTGTGTTTGTGTGTGTTTGTGTGTGTGTGTGTTTGTGTGTGTTTGTGTGTGTGTGTGTTTGTGTTGTGTGTTCGTGTGTGTTTGTGTGTGTGTGTGTTTGTGTGTGTGTGTGTGTTTGTGTGTGTGTGTGTTTGTGTGTGTGTGTGTTTGTGTTGTGTGTTCGTGTGTGTTTGTGTTTGTGTGTGTTTGTGTGTGTTTGTGTGTGTTTGTGTGTGTTTGTGTTTCAGGTGTCGTCGTTCTCTCATGGCCGTTCACTTTGACGAAGTGTGGGATGAAGACGACTGTAACCAGATGTGCGATTCATGTCGTCATAAACCAGGTGTGTGTCATTACACATGTGTCTCCTATAACCAGGAACATGTATTCTTCTCCCTGTCCTCCAGACTGCTCCTCTGAGGACATGTGTCTCCTATAACCAGGAACATGTATTCTTCTCCCTGTCCTCCAGACTGCTCCTCTGAGGACATGTGTCTCCTATAACCAGGAACATGTATTCTTCTCCCTGTCCTCCAGACTGCTCCTCTGAGGACATGTGTCTCCTATAACCAGGAACATGTATTCTTCTCCCTGTCCTCCAGGCGGCTCCTCTGAGGACATGTGTCTCCTATAACCAGGAACATGTATTCTTCTCCCTGTCCTCCAGGCTCCTCCTCTGAGGACATGTGTCTCCTATAACCAGGAACATGTATTCTTCTCCCTGTCCTCCAGACTGCTCCTCTGAGGACATGTGTCTCCTATAACCAGGAACATGTATTCTTCTCCCTGTCCTCCAGGCGGCTCCTCTGAGGACATGTGTCTCCTATAACCAGGAACATGTATTCTTCTCCCTGTCCTCCAGGCTCCTCCTCTGAGGACATGTGTCTCCTATAACCAGGAACATGTATTCTTCTCCCTGTCCTCCAGACTGCTCCTCTGAGGACATGTGTCTCCTATAACCAGGAACATGTATTCTTCTCCCTGTCCTCCAGACTGCTCCTCTGAGGACATGTGTCTCCTATAACCAGGAACATGTATTCTTCTCCATGTCCTCCAGGCTGCTCCTCTGAGGACATGTGTCTCCTATGACCAGGAACATGTATTCTTCTCCATGTCCTCCAGGCTGCTCCTCTGAGGACATGTGTCTCCTATAACCAGGAACATGTATTCTTCTCCATGTCCTCCAGGCTGCTCCTCTGAGGACATGTGTCTCCTATGACCAGGAACATGTATTCTTCTTCATGTCCTCCAGGCTGCTCCTCTGACATGTGTCTCCTATAACCAGGAACATGTATTCTTCTCCCTGTCCTCCAGACTGCTCCTCTGACATGTGTCTCCTATAACCAGGAACATGTATTCTTCTCCATGTCCTCCAGGCTGCTCCTCTGAGGACATGTGTCTCCTATGACCAGGAACATGTATTCTTCTTCATGTCCTCCAGGCTGCTCCTCTGAGGACATGTGTCTCCTATGACCAGGAACATGTATTCTTCTCCATGTCCTCCAGTCTGCTCCTCTGACATGTGTCTCCTATAACCAGGAACATGTATTCTTCTCCCTGTCCTCCAGACTGCTCCTCTGACATGTGTCTCCTATAACCAGGAACATGTATTCTTCTCCATGTCCTCCAGACTGCTCCTCTGAGGACATGTGTCTCCTATAACCAGGAACATGTATTCTTCTCCCTGTCCTCCAGGCTGCTCCTCTGAGGACATGTGTCTCCTATAACCAGGAACATGTATTCTTCTCCATGTCCTCCAGGCTGCTCCTCTGAGGACATGTGTCTCCTATAACCAGGAACATGTATTCTTCTCCCTGTCCTCCAGGCTGCTCCTCTGAGGACATCAGCCCTCACGCTCGGCAGGTGCTGCAGATCCTGGAGCTGGCCGACTCTCAGGATGAGAAGCTGACTCCCCTGAAGCTCCTGGAGGCCTGGAGCGGGAGGGGCCCGGCCAAACACCGGAAGATGATCCAGAGCACCTCGCTGGGGCGGAGAGACGCTGAGGCCGTGCTGGTGCGCATGCTGCTGCTGGGGTACCTCAGGTCAGAGCTCCTTAATGCTTCAGGGGTACCTCAGGTCAGAGCGCCTTAATGCTTCAGGGGTTCCTCAGGTCAGAGCTCCATATGCTTCAGGAGTACCTCAGGTCAGAGCGCCTTATGCTTCAGGGGTACCTCAGGTCAGAGCTCCTTATGCTTCAGGAGTACCTCAGGTCAGAGCTCCTTATGCTTCAGGGGTACCTCAGGTCAGAGCTCCTTATGCTTCAGGAGTACCTCAGGTCAGAGCTCCTTATGCTTCAGGGGTTCCTCAGGTCAGAGCTCCTTATGCTTCAGGGGTTCCTCAGGTCAGAGCTCCTTATGCTTCAGGAGTACCTCAGGTCAGAGCTCCTTATGCTTCAGGGGTTCCTCAGGTCAGAGCGCCTTAATGCTTCGGGAGTACCTCAGGTCAGAGCTCCTTATGCTTCAGGAGTACCTCAGGTCAGAGCTCCTTATGCTTCAGGGGTTCCTCAGGTCAGAGCGCCTTAATGCTTCGGGAGTACCTCAGGTCAGAGCTCCTTAATGCTTCAGGGGTTCCTCAGGTCAGAGCTCCTTATGCTTCAGGAGTACCTCAGGTCAGAGCTCCTTATGCTTCAGGGGTTCCTCAGGTCAGAGCTCCTTATGCTTCAGGGGTTCCTCAGGAGCTCAGAGCTGTGTCCCCCTCAGAAGGTCCTCCTGCTCGTGTCTGCTCTCATGGTTGGTCTTCTCTTCAGGGAGGACTTCAGCTTCACTCCGTACACCACTCACTTCTACCTGAAGCCGGGCCGTAAAGCTCCTCTGCTGAAGAGCCCCACACACCGACTGAGCATGAGCATGAGGCCCCCCGCACAGGTGAGGCCCCCCGCACAGGTGAGGCCCCCCGCACAGGTGAGGCCCCCCGCACAGGTGAGGCCCCCCGCACAGGTGAGGCCCCCCGCACAGGTGAGGCCCCCCGCACAGGTGAGGCCCCCCGCACAGGTGAGGCCCCCCGCACAGGTGAGGCCCCCCGGGAAGGACCAGAGCAAAGCACCCAAGCGTCCGGGCCCCGGGGCTGGAGACGGCCCTGAGAGCAAGAGGCCGAAGGGGAGAACAGCGCCCCCTACGTCCTGAGGTCAAAGTGCAGCGTCTGGTACGACCTTCACCTCAGATAAGAACTAACCAGACTCAGCTTTGTGTTTAACCTCTGACCTCCCGCCTGAACAGAGCACTTTCCCTCCAGTTTGGTTTTACCCAAATGTAAAAGCTCATTGGAAAAAGTGGAAAAAATAAAATTAAAAAAAGAAGCGACAAAAAAATAAATAAAAATGTGACAAAAAAACAATAAAAATGTGACAAAAAAAATAATAAAAATGTTACAAAAAAATAATAAAAATGTTACAAAAAATTATTAAAAATGTGACAAAAAAATAAATAAAAATGTGACAAAAAAATTATAAAAATGTGACAAAAAAATAATAAAAATGTAACAAAAACATAATAAAAATTTAACAAAAAAATAATAAAAATGTTACAAAAAATTATTAAAAATGTGACAAAAAAATAAATAAAAATGTGACAAAAAAATAATAAAAATGTAACTAAAAAATAATAAAAATGTGACAAAAAAATAATAAAAATGTAACTAAAAAATAATAAAAATGTTACAAAAAATTATTAAAAATGTAACAAAAACATAATAAAAATGTAACAAAAAAATAATAAAAATGTTACAAAAAATTATTAAAAATGTGACAAAAAAAAGCAACAAAAGTGTGTCAAACTCTGACAAATCTGAGATGAAAAAGAATGTGAAAAAGTGAAACCACGAGGCAGCAATGCGAGGAAAAGGATCTGTTTGTATGTCTTGGCTTTGAGGCGTTTCTCTGGCCAATGTGCTGTAAGCGCCAGGTCAGAACTTGTTAGATTTGGGGAAAGCCGAACTGGAGAAACTGCGCTCGGTTAAGGCGGAGGGTAAGAGGTTTACCTACCCTCACTTTAACCGGGCACATTTTCTCCAGTTCACCTGGACGACATCATATTTAAGTTTATAAAAAAAACAGTGTATTTCATCAAAAAATAGAAAATGTAAATACTATTTTTTTTCATTAAAAAAATTGTATTTACATTTTTTATCAAATATAAATTCATACACTATTTTTTTTGTTTGCACATTTGTGGCTGTTTCGTTGCCTTCTCATCCTCGTCTCTTTTTTTTCCAGGAGGTTTTAGATTGGGGTAAAGCCGAACAGAGACATTGTGCTGGGTTAAAGTGGGGGTCAGAGGTCAGAGGTCAAAGTGCTTTTTAAAGCCCTGTAGAAACCCTGCTTGTGTGGATGTTGTGAGTTATTACATTTTATATTAAATTATATCATTTCCTCTCCTGTAGGACTGGCCTCGCCCGGCCTGCAGGGGGCAGCAGAGAGGACATCAGCAGAGAGGACAGCCCCGCCCACACCTCTCCTCCCAGCTGTCCGTCACCTCAGACTCCTGACCTCGCTCGGCCTGCAGGGGGCAGCAGAGAGGACAGCCCCGCCCACACCTCTCCTCCCAGCTGTCCGTCATCTCAGACTCCTGACCTCGCCCGGCCTGCAGGGGGCAGCAGAGAGGACATCAGCAGAGAGGACAGCCCCGCCCACACCTCTCCTCCCAGCTGTCCGTCATCTCAGACTCCACGGCCGAGGAGCTGATCCACCTGAGAGACGTTTACCACAGGCAGCTCAGGAGGATTCACCCCCACGAGCCCCCCCCCGAGGGCCTCTGAGCCGGGGGCCTCTGAGCCGGGGGCCTCTGAGCCGGGGGCCTCTGAGCCGGGGGCCTCTGAGCCGGGGGCCTCTGAGCCGGGGGCCTCTGAGCCGGGGGCCTCTGAGCCGGGGGCCTCTGAGCCGGGGGCCCTGGCCTGTCTGAGGCCCTGAGGAGCCTCCTCCTGCGGCGCCGCCTCAGCTCCAGGAACAACATTTCCTGAACATTCTCACCTGTAGAGCTGTGCTGATGTTTTATACTTTATACCATAGATATATATAAAGGCTAGACGTCTTACGGCACAATCAGCACGAACACAAATCCTCGGCTGTAATTCTGAATGCTGGAACATGTTTGATAAATATGTTTTTATATTTTATTTAGAAGTATGCAGTGTCATAACTATATCTCTGAGGTTTACAACAAACCAAACCATTTGAAAATCGGTGGAAAATTGAGCAAGTTATGGTTATTTAAAAGTATATTTAAAACACAATGCTATGAGTCAGCGAGCTCCCTGTGGCAAGATGGCCGCCGTGTGTGGACGTCGCCCTCCTCTGGCCAGCAGCGCGTAGGAGACATCTATCCTTTATATATATCTATGCTTTATACTACTGTTTACGGCAGGTTTCGCTGGAATAGCAGGAGACTCTGCCGGAAAAAATACATTTGATCAGTTTTCATGTTTTGAGATAAACTGGTCTCTAACAGATAATAAACTTTTATCTGGAAACAAAGAAATCCCTAAAAACCTGTTTAATGATTGCACTAAGTCAATGTTTCTTCATGGATTTATTTAGTTTCTTTTCAAGGACATTTTTAGCTTCAGTCCTTCGGACTTTAAACTTTCCAGTCTTGAACTGAACAATACTTAGAGGATGTTTTGTTTTCTGGATGATTTGAATAATGCCATCATTATTTCTAATACAAATCTAAGCTCTAAGCATAGACTATTGGATACACCACATGATTCTACTTCTTCCTACGGCGCTGGGAGGGAGGTGGTGCGGGGGCCGGACGCACGTGGTGATGTCACGTTTGAGCAGCGTGGCCACGCAGAGAACATCCCTGTTCACTCTTTATCTCAGGACAGCGTTCCTCACAGAGGATCAATCAGTAGTTTGGTTCCTGTTTGTGCGTAAAAAGCAGCTTTTGCAAATGCAAGGTTTATGAACCACGAGGAGGCGGAGGAGAAAAGAGAGGAGGAGGAACCCTGACAGCCTGCTGCTGCACTAACCTGCCACACAAACCACGTCTCCCGGCCTGCCCAGGGGCCTCGTTATCAAACTGTGCCTGAGACTCTGACTTTGAAAGTGCGTAGGAAAGAAACGCAACATTCTGTACGCAAAGTTAGTTTCCGATCTCTAAAACCCTGCGTATGCGCCGGTACCACACCTGACCGCCCTCTCTCCTTTGCTGATCACACCTGGAGCAGAAAGCTGTGGACCTCACGCCACGCCCTCCGGACACGCCCTCTGGATACACCCTCACGACACGACCTCCGGACACGCCCTCTGGATACACCCTCTGGCCACGCCCTCCGGACACACCCTCACGCCACGCCCTCTGGCCACGCCCTCCGGACACGCCCTCACGCCACGCCCTCTGGACACGCCCTCCGGACACGCCCTCTGGACACTCCCTCCGGACACGCCCTCCGGACACGCCCTCTGGACACGCCCTCTGGACCCGCCCTCTGGACACGCCCTCTGGACACGCCCTCCGGACACGCCCTCCGGACACGCCCTCCGGACACGCCCTCTGGACACGCCCTCTGGACACGCCCTCTGGACACGCCCTCTGGACACGCCCTCCGGACACGCCCTCCGGACACGCCCTCTGGACACGCCCTCTGGACCCGCCCTCTGGACACGCCCTCCGGACACGCCCTCCGGACACGCCCTCCGGACACGCCCTCTGGACACGCCCTCTGGACACGCCCTCTGGACACGCCCTCCGGACACGACCTCCGGACACGCCCTCTGGACACGCCCTCTGGACACGCCCTCTGGACACGCCCTCACGACACGCCCTCTGGACACGCCCTCTGGACACGCCCTCTGGACACGCCCTCCGGACACGCCCTCTGGACACGCCCTCTGGACACGCCCTCTGGACACGCCCTCCGGACACGCCCTCTGGACACGCCCTCTGGACACGCCCTCTGGACACTCCCTCTGGACACGCCCTCTGGACACGCCCTCCGGACACGCCCTCTGGACACGCCCTCCGGACACGCCCTCTAGACACGCCCTCACGACACGCCCTCTGGACACGCCCTCTGGACACGCCCTCCGGACACGCCCTCTGGACACGCCCTCACGACACGCCCTCTGGACACGCCCTCACGACACGCCCTCTGGACACGCCCTCTGGACACGCCCTCTGGACACGCCCTCACGACACGCCCTCCGGACACGCCCTCTGGACACGCCCTCACGACACGCCCTCTGGACACGCCCTCTGGACACGCCCTCACGACACGCCCTCTGGACACGCCCTCCGGACACGCCCTCTGGACACTCCCTCTGGACACGCCCTCTGGACACGCCCTCCGGACACGCCCTCTGGACACGCCCTCCGGACACGCCCTCTAGACACGCCCTCACGACACGCCCTCTGGACACGCCCTCTGGACACGCCCTCCGGACACGCCCTCTGGACACGCCCTCACGACACGCCCTCTGGACACGCCCTCACGACACGCCCTCTGGACACGCCCTCTGGACACGCCCTCTGGACACGCCCTCACGACACGCCCTCCGGACACGCCCTCTGGACACGCCCTCACGACACGCCCTCTGGACACGCCCTCTGGACACGCCCTCACGACACGCCCTCTGGACACGCCCTCCGGACACGCCCTCTAGACACGCCCTCACGACACGCCCTCTGGACACGCCCTCTGGACACGCCCTCTGGACACGCCCTCTGGACCCGCCCTCTGGACACGCCCTCCGGACACGCCCTCCGGACACGCCCTCTGGACACGCCCTCTGGACACGCCCTCACGACACGCCCTCTGGACACGCCCTCTGGACACGCCCTCCGGACACGCCCTCTGGACACGCCCTCTGGACACGCCCTCTGGACACGCCCTCTGGACACGCCCTCTGGACACGCCCTCTGGACACTCCCTCTGGACACGCCCTCTGGACACGCCCTCCGGACACGCCCTCTGGACACGCCCTCCGGACACGCCCTCACGACACGCCCTCTGGACACGCCCTCCGGACACGCCCTCTGGACACGCCCTCCGGACACGCCCTCTGGACACGCCCTCACGACACGCCCTCTGGACACGCCCTCTGGACCCGCCCTCTGGACACGCCCTCCGGACACTCCCTCTGGACACGCCCTCCGGACACGCCCTCTAGACACGCCCTCCGGACACGCCCTCCGGACACGCCCTCCGGACACTCCCTCTGGACACGCCCTCTGGACCCGCCCTCTGGACACGCCCTCCGGACACGCCCTCCGGACACGCCCTCTGGACACGCCCTCTGGACACTCCCTCTGGACACGCCCTCTGGACACGCCCTCCGGACACGCCCTCTGGACACGCCCTCCGGACACGCCCTCTAGACACGCCCTCACGACACGCCCTCTGGACACGCCCTCCGGACACGCCCTCTGGACACGCCCTCCGGACACGCCCTCTGGACACGCCCTCACGACACGCCCTCTGGACACGCCCTCCGGACACGCCCTCCGGACACGCCCTCCGGACACTCCCTCTGGACACACCCTCTGGACACTCCCTCTGGACACGCCCTCTGGACACACCCTCTGGACACTCCCTCTGGACACGCCCTCTGGACACGCCCTCTGGACACGCCCTCCGGACACGCCCTCCGGACACACACCTATTGAGTGGGTTTTACCGAAGGAGCGGGAAGGAGAGGGAGGTGCAGAGAGGGAGGTGCAGAGAGGGAGGGGCAGAGAGGGAGGGGCTGAGAGGGAGGGGCAGAGAGGGAGGGGCTGAGAGGGAGGGGCTGAGAGGGAGGGGCAGAGAGGGAGGGGCAGAGAGGGAGGGGCAGAGAGGGAGGGGCAGAGAGGGAGGGGCAGAGAGGGAGGGGCAGAGGAGATTTAAGGTGTGTACACACCAAACGTGCGTCCACGTCCCATCTGCCTCACGTTGGACCAAACAACGCTGCTTCACATACTTCACATACTTCACACTCGCGACAAACGCCTGTTTGCTGGCGCGTGAAGTTTTGCAAGGTCAGTGTCCGGGTGGAGTGAGTGAGGAGAGGTCAGTGTCCGGGTGGAGTGAGTGAGGAGAGGTCAGTGTCCGGGTGGTGTGAGTGAGGAGAGGTCAGTGTCCGGGTGGTGTGAGTGAGGAGAGGTCAGTGTCCGGGTGGTGAGAGTGAGGAGAGGTCAGTGTCCGGGTGGTGTGAGTGAGGAGAGGTCAGTGTCCGGGTGGAGTGAGTGAGGAGAGGTCAGTGTCCGGGTGGAGTGAGTGAGGAGAGGTCAGTGTCCGGGTGGAGTGAGTGAGGAGAGGTCAGTGTCCGGGTGGTGTGAGTGAGGAGAGGTCAGTGTCCGGGTGGAGTGAGTGAGGAGAGGTCAGTGTCCGGGTGGAGTGAGTGAGGAGAGGTCAGTGTCCGGGTGGAGTGAGTGAGGAGAGGTCAGTGTCCGGGTGGAGTGAGTGAGGAGAGGTCAGTGTCCGGGTGGAGTGAGTGAGGAGAGGTCAGTGTCCGGGTGGAGTGAGTGAGGAGAGGTCAGTGTCCGGGTGGTGTGAGTGAGGAGAGGTCAGTGTCCGGGTGGTGTGAGGAGAGGTCAGTGTCCGGGTGGAGTGAGTGAGGAGAGGTCAGTGTCCGGGTGGAGTGAGTGAGGAGAGGTCAGTGTCCGGGTGGAGTGAGTGAGGAGAGGTCAGTGTCCGGGTGGAGTGAGTGAGGAGAGGTCAGTGTCCGGGTGGAGTGAGTGAGGAGAGGTCAGTGTCCGGGTGGTGTGAGTGAGGAGAGGTCAGTGTCCGGGTGGTGTGAGGAGAGGTCAGTGTCCGGGTGGAGTGAGTGAGGAGAGGTCAGTGTCCGGGTGGAGTGAGTGAGGAGAGGTCAGTGTCCGGGTGGTGCATAAAGACGGCCTGGTCTGAAGGTCATGTGACCAGAGCTTTGGACCTAAACCCAGTTGGTCAGACATATGTCCAGAGACGACTCAGGACAACGGGGTTATTCCTGCTTCCAGTTTAAAAGGCTTTAGCGCCAGTGCACACACGTGCACGGGTACGAGCGTGCACGTGTACGAGCGTGCACGGGTACGAGCGTGCACGTACGTGTGCACCAATGTTCACAAACATGGTGATAAGTTCTTATTTCATTCTAATCTTTGTCATTGCTGAACAAAGTCAATTCAAACCAAAGCAAACGTGACGTCCTCACAGTCCTGTCTCTCTCGTCTCTCAGTGTTTGTGAAAAGTGCGCCTCGTACGGCAGCTCTTTAGTTAACGTGGAGCAGCGCAATGTTTCACGTTCAGTTTGTTTTCCATAAACACCACCTTTGGCGCAAAGTTTCGGCCTCATTTTGTGCACAGCCAGGTCGATAAATGAGGCCCCGGTGATTGGATACGAGTCTGCTGTGATCACAAACGTGCTCCTCGTCCCCTCCCCCTATTCTCCTCCCCCCCCCCTCCTCTCTCCTCTCCTCCCCCCCTCCTCTCTCCTCTCCTCTCCTCCTCCTCTCTCCTCTCCTCCCCCCCTCCTCTCTCCTCCCCCCCCCCCTCCTCTCTCCTCTCCTCCCCCCCTCCTCTCTCCTCTCCTCCACTCCTCCTCTCTCCTCTCCTCCCCCCCCTCCTCTCTCCTCTCCTCCCCCTCCTCTCTCCTCCCCCCTCCCTCCTCTCTCCTCTCCTCCACTCCTCCTCTCTCCTCTCCTCCCCCCCCTCCTCTCTCCTCTCCTCCCCCTCCTCTCTCCTCTCCTCCCCCTCCTCTCTCCTCCCCCCCCCCCTCCTCTCTCCTCTCCTCCACTCCTCCTCTCTCCTCTCCTCCCCCTCCTCCTCTCTCCTCTCCTCCCCCCCCTCCTCTCTCCTCTCCTCCCCCTCCTCTCTCCTCTCCTCCCCCCCTCCTCTCTCCTCCCCCTCCTCCTCTTCTCCTAATGTGGAGCTTTTGAGGACCGCACCTCAGCGCATGTGCCTAATGGAACATTCCAAAGGTTGATCTACCAAACCTGTCTCACTTGTTCTTGTTCACTCATATGACCTGTTTGTGCGTTGTCTGATGATTTATGCTCCATCGATCTGTCAATAAACTTATCATCCTCCCTGTACTTCAGTTTGCCTCTTTGGGGTTGGTCAGATAATGTCAAGTCACTCTAGTAATATTTTTAATCCATTTATAATGTCCATCACGTCCATCATGTCCATCATGTCCATCACGTCCATCACGTCCATCACGTCCATCACGTCCATCACGTCCATCACGTCCGTCACGTCCGTCACGTCCGTCACGTCCGTCACGTCCATCACGTCCGTCACGTCCATCACGTCCGTCACGTCCATCACGTCCATCACGTCCGTCACGTCCGTCACGTCCGTCACGTCCGTCACGTCCGTCACGTCCGTCACGTCCATCACGTCCATCACGTCCGTCACGTCCATCACGTCCATCACGTCCGTCACGTCCGTCACGTCCATCACGTCCGTCACGTCCATCACGTCCATCACGTCCATCACGTCCATCACGTCCGTCACGTCCGTCACGTCCGTCACGTCCGTCACGTCCGTCACGTCCGTCACGTCCATCACGTCCGTCACGTCCATCACGTCCATCACGTCCATCACGTCCGTCACGTCCGTCACGTCCATCACGTCCATCACGTCCATCACGTCCATCACGTCCGTCACGTCCGTCACGTCCATCACGTCCATCACGTCCATCACGTCCGTCACGTCCGTCACGTCCGTCACGTCCGTCACGTCCATCACGTCCATCACGTCCATCACGTCCGTCACGTCCATCACGTCCATCACGTCCGTCACGTCCATCACGTCCGTCACGTCCATCACGTCCATCACGTCCATCACGTCCATCACGTCCATCACGTCCATCACGTCCATCACGTCCATCACGTCCATCACGTCCATCACGTCCGTCACGTCCATCACGTCCGTCACGTCCATCACGTCCATCACGTCCATCACGTCCATCACGTCCGTCACGTCCGTCACGTCCGTCACGTCCGTCACGTCCGTCACGTCCGTCACGTCCATCACGTCCGTCACGTCCATCACGTCCATCACGTCCATCACGTCCGTCACGTCCGTCACGTCCGTCACGTCCATCACGTCCATCACGTCCATCACGTCCGTCACGTCCGTCACGTCCATCACGTCCGTCACGTCCATCACGTCCATCACGTCCATCACGTCCGTCACGTCCGTCACGTCCGTCACGTCCGTCACGTCCGTCACGTCCGTCACGTCCGTCACGTCCATCACGTCCGTCACGTCCATCACGTCCATCACGTCCATCACGTCCATCACGTCCGTCACGTCCGTCACGTCCGTCACGTCCGTCACGTCCATCACGTCCATCACGCCCATCACGTCCATCACGTCCATCACGTCCATCACGTCCGTCACGTCCGTCACGTCCGTCACGTCCATCACGTCCGTCACGTCCGTCACGTCCGTCACGTCCGTCACGTCCGTCACGTCCATCACGCCCATCACGTCCATCACGTCCATCACGTCCATCACGTCCATCACGTCCATCACGTCCATAATGTCCGTCACGTCCATCACGTCCATAATGTCCATCACGTCCATCACGTCCATCACGTCCATAATGTCCATCACGTCCGTCACGTCCATCACGTCCATAATGTCCGTCACGTCCATCACGTCCATAATGTCCGTCACGTCCATCACGTCCATAATGTCCGTCACGTCCATCACGTCCATAATGTCCGTCACGTCCATCACGTCCATAATGTCCGTCACGTCCATCACGTCCATAATGTCCATCACGTCCATAATGTCCGTCACGTCCATCACGTCCATCACGTCCATCACGTCCATAATGTCCGTCACGTCCATCACGTCCATCACGTCCATCACGTCCATCACGTCCATAATGTCCGTCACGTCCATCACGTCCATCACGTCCATAATGTCCGTCACGTCCATCACGTCCATAATGTCCATCACGTCCATAATGTCCGTCACGTCCATCACGTCCATAATGTCCGTCACGTCCATCACGTCCATAATGTCCGTCACGTCCATCACGTCCATCACGTCCATAATGTCCGTCACGTCCATCACGTCCATAATGTCCGTCACGTCCATCACGTCCATCACGTCCATAATGTCCATCACGTCCATAATGTCCGTCACGTCCATCACGTCCATCACGTCCATAATGTCCGTCACGTCCATCACGTCCATCACGTCCATCACGTCCATCACGTCCATAATGTCCGTCACGTCCATCACGCCCATCACGTCCATCACGTCCATCACGTCCATCACGTCCATCACGTCCATCACGCCCATCACGTCCATCACGTCCATCACGTCCATAATGTCCGTCACGTCCGTCACGTCCGTCACGTCCGTCACGTCCATCACGTCCATCACGTCCATCATGTCCATCACGTCCATCACGTCCATAATGTCCATCACGTCCATCACGTCCATAATGTCCGTCACGTCCGTCACGTCCATAATGTCCGTCACGTCCATCACGTCCATCACGCCCATCACGCCCATCACGTCCATCACGTCCATCACGTCCATAATGTCCGTCACGTCCGTCACGTCCATAATGTCCGTCACGTCCATCACGTCCATAATGTCCGTCACGTCCGTCACGTCCATCACGTCCATCACGTCCATCATGTCCATCACGTCCATCACGCCCATCACGTCCATCACGTCCATCACGTCCATCACGTCCATCACGTCCATCACGCCCATCACGTCCATCACGTCCATCACGTCCATAATGTCCGTCACGTCCGTCACGTCCATAATGTCCGTCACGTCCATCACGTCCATAATGTCCGTCACGTCCGTCACGTCCATCACGTCCATCACGTCCATCATGTCCGTCACGTCCATCACGCCCATCACGTCCATCACGTCCATCACGTCCATCACGTCCATCACGTCCATCACGCCCATCACGTCCATCACGTCCATCACGTCCATAATGTCCGTCACGTCCGTCACGTCCATAATGTCCGTCACGTCCATCACGTCCATAATGTCCGTCACGTCCGTCACGTCCATCACGTCCATCACGTCCATCATGTCCATCACGTCCATCACGTCCATAATGTCCATCACGTCCATCACGTCCATAATGTCCGTCACGTCCATCACGTCCATAATGTCCGTCACGTCCGTCACGTCCGTCACGTCCATCACGTCCATCATGTCCATCACGTCCATCACGTCCATAATGTCCGTCACGTCCGTCACGTCCATAATGTCCGTCACGTCCATCACGTCCATCACGCCCATCACGTCCGTCACGTCCATCACGTCCATCACGCCCATCACGTCCATCACGCCCATCACGTCCATCACGTCCATCACGTCCATCACGTCCATAATGTCCGTCACGTCCATCACGCCCATCACGTCCATCACGTCCATCACGTCCATAATGTCCGTCACGTCCATCACGTCCATAATGTCCGTCACGTCCATCACGTCCATAATGTCCGTCACGTCCATCACGTCCATAATGTCCGTCACGTCCATCACGTCCATCACGTCCATAATGTCCGTCACGTCCATCACGTCCATAATGTCCGTCACGTCCATCACGTCCGTCACGTCCATCACGTCCATAATGTCCGTCACGTCCATCACGTCCATAATGTCCATCACGTCCATCATGTCCATCACGTCCATCACGTCCATCACGTCCATCACGTCCATAATGTCCGTCACGTCCATCACGTCCATCACGTCCATCACGTCCATCACGTCCATAATGTCCATCACGTCCATCACGTCCATAATGTCCATCACGTCCATCACGTCCATCACGTCCATCACGTCCATCACGTCCATAATGTCCGTCACGTCCATCACGTCCATCACGTCCATCACGTCCATCACGTCCATAATGTCCATCACGTCCATCACGTCCATAATGTCCATCACGTCCATCACGTCCATCACGTCCATAATGTCCATCACGTCCATCACGTCCATAATGTCCATAATGTCCATCACGTCCATCACGTCCATCACGTCCGTCACGTCCGTCACGTCCATCACGTCCATCACGTCCATCACGTCCATAATGTCCATCATGTCCATAATGTCCATCACGTCCATCACGTCCATAATGTCCATCACGTCCATAATGTCCATCACGTCCGTCACGTCCATCACGTCCGTCACGTCCGTCACGTCCATAATGTCCATCACGTCCATCACGTCCATCACGTCCATCACGTCCCTCACGTCCGTCACGTCCATCACGTCCATCACGTCCGTCACGTCCATAATGTCCATCACGTCCATCACGTCCATCACGTCCATCACGTCCATAATGTCCGTCACGTCCATCACGTCCATAATGTCCGTCACGTCCATCACGTCCATCACGTCCATCACGTCCATCACGTCCATCACGTCCATCACGTCCATAATGTCCGTCACGTCCATCACGTCCATAATGTCCATCACGTCCATCACGTCCATCACGTCCATAATGTCCATCACGTCCGTCACGTCCATCACGTCCATAATGTCCATCACGTCCGTCACGTCCATCACGTCCATCACGTCCATCACGTCCATAATGTCCGTCACGTCCATCACGTCCATAATGTCCGTCACGTCCATCACGTCCATAATGTCCGTCACGTCCATCACGTCCATCACGTCCATAATGTCCGTCACGTCCATCACGTCCATAATGTCCGTCACGTCCATCACGTCCATCACGTCCATAATGTCCGTCACGTCCATCACGTCCATCACGTCCATAATGTCCGTCACGTCCATCACGTCCATCACGTCCATAATGTCCGTCACGTCCATCACGTCCATAATGTCCATCACGTCCATAATGTCCGTCACGTCCATCACGTCCATAATGTCCGTCACGTCCATCACGTCCATCACGTCCATAATGTCCGTCACGTCCATCACGTCCATCACGTCCATCACGTCCATCACGTCCATAATGTCCGTCACGTCCATCACGCCCATCACGTCCATCACGTCCATCACGTCCATCACGCCCATCACGTCCATCACGTCCATCACGTCCATAATGTCCGTCACGTCCGTCACGTCCATAATGTCCATCACGTCCATCACGTCCATAATGTCCGTCACGTCCGTCACGTCCATAATGTCCGTCACGTCCATCACGTCCATAATGTCCGTCACGTCCGTCACGTCCATAATGTCCGTCACGTCCATCACGTCCATCACGCCCATCACGTCCATCACGTCCATAATGTCCATAATGTCCATCACGTCCATCACGCCCATCACGTCCATCACGTCCATCACGTCCATCACGTCCATAATGTCCGTCACGTCCATCACGCCCATCACGTCCATCACGTCCATCACGTCCATAATGTCCGTCACGTCCATCACGTCCATAATGTCCGTCACGTCCATCACGTCCATAATGTCCGTCACGTCCATCACGTCCATAATGTCCGTCACGTCCATCACGTCCATCACGTCCATAATGTCCGTCACGTCCATCACGTCCATAATGTCCGTCACGTCCATCACGTCCGTCACGTCCATCACGTCCATAATGTCCGTCACGTCCATCACGTCCATAATGTCCATCACGTCCATCATGTCCATCACGTCCATCACGTCCATCACGTCCATCACGTCCATAATGTCCGTCACGTCCATCACGTCCATCACGTCCATCACGTCCATCACGTCCATAATGTCCATCACGTCCATCACGTCCATAATGTCCATCACGTCCATCACGTCCATCACGTCCATCACGTCCATCACGTCCATCACGTCCATAATGTCCGTCACGTCCATCACGTCCATCACGTCCATCACGTCCATCACGTCCATAATGTCCATCACGTCCATCACGTCCATAATGTCCATCACGTCCATCACGTCCATCACGTCCATAATGTCCATCACGTCCATCACGTCCATAATGTCCATAATGTCCATCACGTCCATCACGTCCATCACGTCCGTCACGTCCGTCACGTCCATCACGTCCATCACGTCCATCACGTCCATAATGTCCATCATGTCCATAATGTCCATCACGTCCATCACGTCCATAATGTCCATCACGTCCATCACGTCCGTCACGTCCATCACGTCCGTCACGTCCGTCACGTCCATAATGTCCATCACGTCCATCACGTCCATCACGTCCATCACGTCCCTCACGTCCGTCACGTCCATCACGTCCATCACGTCCGTCACGTCCATAATGTCCATCACGTCCATCACGTCCATCACGTCCATCACGTCCATAATGTCCGTCACGTCCATCACGTCCATAATGTCCGTCACGTCCATCATGTCCATAATGTCCGTCACGTCCATCACGTCCATCACGTCCATAATGTCCGTCACGTCCATCACGTCCATCACGTCCATAATGTCCATCACGTCCATAATGTCCGTCACGTCCATCACGTCCATCACGTCCATAATGTCCGTCACGTCCATCACGTCCATCACGTCCATAATGTCCGTCACGTCCATCACGTCCATCACGTCCATAATGTCCGTCACGTCCATCACGTCCATAATGTCCATCACGTCCATAATGTCCGTCAAGTCCATCACGTCCATAATGTCCGTCACGTCCATCACGTCCATCACGTCCATAATGTCCGTCACGTCCATCACGTCCATCACGTCCATCACGTCCATCACGTCCATAATGTCCGTCACGTCCATCACGCCCATCACGTCCATCACGTCCATCACGTCCATCACGTCCATCACGTCCATCACGCCCATCACGTCCATCACGTCCATCACGTCCATAATGTCCGTCACGTCCGTCACGTCCATAATGTCCGTCACGTCCATCACGTCCATAATGTCCGTCACGTCCGTCACGTCCATAATGTCCGTCACGTCCATCACGTCCATCACGCCCATCACGTCCATCACGCCCATCACGTCCATCACGTCCATCACGTCCATCACGTCCATAATGTCCGTCACGTCCATCACGCCCATCACGTCCATCACGTCCATCACGTCCATAATGTCCGTCACGTCCATCACGTCCATAATGTCCGTCACGTCCATCACGTCCATAATGTCCGTCACGTCCATCACGTCCATAATGTCCGTCACGTCCATCACGTCCATCACGTCCATAATGTCCGTCACGTCCATCACGTCCATAATGTCCGTCACGTCCATCACGTCCGTCACGTCCATCACGTCCATAATGTCCGTCACGTCCATCACGTCCATAATGTCCATCACGTCCATCATGTCCATCACGTCCATCACGTCCATCACGTCCATCACGTCCATAATGTCCGTCACGTCCATCACGTCCATCACGTCCATCACGTCCATCACGTCCATAATGTCCATCACGTCCATCACGTCCATAATGTCCATCACGTCCATCACGTCCATCACGTCCATCACGTCCATAATGTCCGTCACGTCCGTCACGTCCATCACGTCCATCACGTCCATCACGTCCATAATGTCCATCATGTCCATAATGTCCATCACGTCCATCACGTCCATAATGTCCATCACGTCCGTCACGTCCATCACGTCCGTCACGTCCGTCACGTCCATAATGTCCATCACGTCCATCACGTCCATTATGTCCATCACGTCCGTCACGTCCATCACGTCCGTCACGTCCGTCACGTCCATAATGTCCATCACGTCCATCACGTCCATCACGTCCATCACGTCCATCACGTCCGTCACGTCCGTCACGTCCATCACGTCCATCACGTCCGTCACGTCCATAATGTCCATCACGTCCATCACGTCCATCACGTCCATCACGTCCTTCACGTCCGTCACGTCCGTCACGTCCGTCACGTCCGTCACGTCCGTCACGTCCGTCACGTCCGTCACGTCCGTCACGTCCATCACGTCCGTCACGTCCGTCACGTCCATCACGTCCATAACGTCCGTCACGTCCATCACGTCCATCACGTCCATCACGTCCATCACGTCCATCACGTCCAACACGTCCATAATGTCCATCACGTCCATCACGTCCGTCACGTCCATAATGTCCATCATGTCCATCAGGTCCATAATGTCCATCATGTCCATCAGGTCCATAATGTCCATAATGTCCATCATGTCCATAATGTCCATCATGTCCATCAGGTCCATAATGTCCATCAGGTCCATAATGTCCATAATGTCCATCATGTCCATCAGGTCCATAATGTCCATAATGTCCATCATGTCCATCAGGTCCATAATGTCCATCATGTCCATCAGGTCCATAATGTCCATAATGTCCATCATGTCCATCAGGTCCATAATGTCCATCATGTCCATCAGGTCCATAATGTCCATAATGTCCATCATGTCCATCAGGTCCATAATGTCCATCAGGTCCATCATGTCCATCAGGTCCATAATATCCATAATGTCCATCACGTCCATCATGTCCATCACGTCCATAATGTCCATCACGTCCATCATGTCCATCACGTCCATAATGTCCATCACGTCCATAATGTCCATCACGTCCATAATGTCCATCATGTCCATCACGTCCATCATGTCCATCACGTCCATAATGTCCATCACGTCCATAATGTCCATCACGTCCATCATGTCCATAATGTCCATCAGGTCCATAATGTCCATAATGTCCATCACGTCCATAATGTCCATCACGTCCATAATGTCCATCAGGTCCATCACGTCCATCATGTCCATCACGTCCATCACGTCCATAATGTCCGTCACGTCCATAATGTCCATCACGTCCATCATGTCCATAATGTCCATAAGGTCCATAATGTCCATATTGTCCATCACGTCCATAATGTCCATCACGTCCATAATGTCCATCACGTCCATAATGTCCATCAGGTCCATCACGTCCATCATGTCCATCACGTCCATCACGTCCATAATGTCCGTCACGTCCATAATGTCCATCAGGTCCATAATGTCCATAATGTCCATCACGTCCATAATGTCCATCACGTCCATAATGTCCATCACGTCCATCATGTCCATCACGTCCATCATGTCCATAATGTCCATCAGGTCCATAATGTCCATAATGTCCATCACGTCCATAATGTCCATCACGTCCATCACGTCCATAATGTCCATCAGGTCCATAATGTCCATAATGTCCATCACGTCCATCACGTCCATCACGTCCATCACGTCCATCATGTCCATCACGTCCATCACGTCCATAATGTCCATCACGTCCGTCACGTCCATAATGTCCATCATGTCCATCACGTCCATCACGTCCGTCACGTCCGTCACGTCCGTCACGTCCGTCACGTCCATAATGTCCATCACGTCCATCACGTCCATAATGTCCATCACGTCCATCACGTCCGTCACGTCCATAATGTCCATCACGTCCATCATGTCCATCACGTCCGTCACGTCCGTCACGTCCGTCACGTCCGTCACGTCCATAATGTCCATCACGTCCATCATGTCCATCATGTCCATCACGTCCATCACGTCCATAATGTCCATCATGTCCATAATGTCCATCACGTCCATCACGTCCATAATGTCCATCACGTCCGTCACGTCCATAATGTCCATCACGTCCATCACGTCCATCACGTCCATCACGTCCCTCACGTCCGTCACGTCCATCACGTCCATCACGTCCGTCACGTCCATAATGTCCATCACGTCCATCACGTCCATCACGTCCATCACGTCCATCACGTCCATCATGTCCGTCACGTCCGTCATGTCCATCACGTCCATAATGTCCATCACGTCCATCACGTCCATCATGTCCGTCACGTCCATAATGTCCATCACGTCCATCACGTCCATCACGTCCATCACGTCCATCACGTCCGTCACGTCCGTCACGTCCATCACGTCCATCACGTCCGTCACGTCCATAATGTCCATCACGTCCATCACGTCCATCACGTCCATCACGTCCTTCACGTCCGTCACGTCCGTCACGTCCGTCACGTCCGTCACGTCCATCACGTCCGTCACGTCCGTCACGTCCGTCACGTCCGTCACGTCCGTCACGTCCATCACGTCCGTCACGTCCGTCACGTCCATCACGTCCATCACGTCCGTCACGTCCATCACGTCCATAACGTCCGTCACGTCCATCACGTCCATCACGTCCATCACGTCCATCACGTCCATCACGTCCAACACGTCCATAATGTCCATCACGTCCATCACGTCCGTCACGTCCATAATGTCCATCATGTCCATCAGGTCCATAATGTCCATCATGTCCATCAGGTCCATAATGTCCATAATGTCCATCATGTCCATCAGGTCCATAATGTCCATAATGTCCATCATGTCCATCAGGTCCATAATGTCCATCATGTCCATCAGGTCCATAATGTCCATAATGTCCATCATGTCCATCAGGTCCATAATGTCCATCATGTCCATCACGTCCATAATGTCCATCATGTCCATCAGGTCCATAATATCCATAATGTCCATCACGTCCATCATGTCCATCACGTCCATAATGTCCATCACGTCCATCATGTCCATCACGTCCATAATGTCCATCACGTCCATAATGTCCATCACGTCCATCATGTCCATCACGTCCATCACGTCCATCATGTCCATCACGTCCATAATGTCCATCACGTCCATAATGTCCATCACGTCCATCATGTCCATAATGTCCATCAGGTCCATAATGTCCATAATGTCCATCACGTCCATAATGTCCATCACGTCCATAATGTCCATCAGGTCCATCACGTCCATCATGTCCATCACGTCCATCACGTCCATAATGTCCGTCACGTCCATAATGTCCATCACGTCCATCATGTCCATAATGTCCATAAGGTCCATAATGTCCATATTGTCCATCACGTCCATAATGTCCATCACGTCCATAATGTCCATCACGTCCATAATGTCCATAATGTCCATCACGTCCATCATGTCCATAATGTCCATCAGGTCCATAATGTCCATAATGTCCATCACGTCCATAATGTCCATCACGTCCATAATGTCCATCACGTCCATCATGTCCATCACGTCCATCATGTCCATAATGTCCATCAGGTCCATAATGTCCATAATGTCCATCACGTCCATAATGTCCATCACGTCCATCACGTCCATAATGTCCATCAGGTCCATAATGTCCATAATGTCCATCACGTCCATAATGTCCATCACGTCCATCACGTCCATCACGTCCATCACGTCCATCATGTCCATCACGTCCATCACGTCCATAATGTCCATCACGTCCGTCACGTCCATAATGTCCATCATGTCCATCACGTCCATCACGTCCATCACGTCCGTCACGTCCGTCACGTCCGTCACGTCCGTCACGTCCATAATGTCCATCACGTCCATCACGTCCATAATGTCCATCACGTCCATCACGTCCGTCACGTCCATAATGTCCATCACGTCCATAATGTCCATCACGTCCATCATGTCCATCACGTCCGTCACGTCCGTCACGTCCGTCACGTCCGTCACGTCCATAATGTCCATCACGTCCATCATGTCCATCATGTCCATCACGTCCATCACGTCCATAATGTCCATCACGTCCATAATGTCGATCACGTCCATAATGTCCATCATGTCCATCACGTCCATAATGTCCGTCACGTCCATCACGTCCATCACGTCCATAATGTCCATCACGTCCATAATGTCCATCATGTCCATCACGTCCATCACGTCCATAATGTCCGTCACGTCCATCACGTCCGTCACGTCCATAATGTCCATCACGTCCATAATGTCCATCACGTCCATAATGTCCATAATGTCCATCACGTCCATCACGTCCATCACGTCCATAATGTCCATCACGTCCATAATGTCCATCACGTCCATAATGTCCATCACGTCCATAATGTCCATAATGTCCATCACGTCCATCACGTCCATCACGTCCATAATGTCCATCACGTCCATAATGTCCATCACGTCCATAATGTCCATCACGTCCATAATGTCCATCACGTCCATAATGTCCATCACGTCCATCATGTCCATCACGTCCGTCACGTCCGTCACGTCCATCACGTCCATAATGTCCATCACGTCCATAATGTCGATCACGTCCATAATGTCCATCACGTCCATAATGTCCATCATGTCCATCACGTCCGTCACGTCCGTCACGTCCGTCACGTCCGTCACGTCCGTCACGTCCGTCACGTCCGTCACGTCCGTCACGTCCGTCACGTCCATCATGTCCGTCACGTCCGTCACGTCCGTCACGTCCGTCACGTCCATAATGTCCATCACGTCCATCATGTCCATCACGTCCGTCACGTCCGTCACGTCCGTCACGTCCGTCACGTCCATCACGTCCGTCACGTCCATCACGTCCATAATGTCCGTCATGTCCATCATGTCCAACACGTCCATCATGTCCATCACGTCCGTCACGTCCGTCACGTCCGTCACGTCCGTCACGTCCGTCACGTCCGTCACGTCCGTCACGTCCATCACGTCCATCACGTCCAACACGTCCATAACGTCCGTCACGTCCGTCACGTCCATAATGTCCATCACGTCCATCACGTCCGTCACGTCCATAATGTCCGTCACGTCCATAATGTCCGTCACGTCCATCACGTCCATAATGTCCATCACGTCCATAATGTCCGTCACGTCCATCACGTCCGTCACGTCCATAATGTCCGTCACGTCCGTCACGTCCATCACGTCCATAATGTCCGTCACGTCCGTCACGTCCATCACGTCCATAATGTCCGTCACGTCCATAATGTCCATCAGGTCCATAATGTCCATAATGTCCATCACGTCCATCACGTCCATCACGTCCATAATGTCCGTCACGTCCATCACGTCCATCACGTCCATAATGTCCGTCACGTCCATCACGTCCATAATGTCCATCACGTCCATAATGTCCATCATGTCCATCACGTCCATAATGTCCATAATGTCCATCACGTCCATAATGTCCATCACGTCCATAATGTCCATAATGTCCATCACGTCCATAATGTCCATCACGTCCATAATGTCCATCACGTCCGTCACGTCCATAATGTCCATCACGTCCATAATGTCCATCACGTCCATAATGTCCATCACGTCCATAATGTCCATCACGTCCATAATGTCCATAATGTCCATCACGTCCATCACGTCCGTCACGTCCATCACGTCCATCACGTCCATCACGTCCATAACGTCCATTATGTCCATCATGTCCATCATGTCCATCATGTCCATCACGTCCATCACGTCCATCACGTCCATAACGTCCATAATGTCCATCACGTCCATAATGTCCATCACGTCCATCACGTCCATCACGTCCGTCACGTCCATCACGTCCATCACGTCCATAACGTCCATTATGTCCATCATGTCCATCATGTCCATCATGTCCATCACGTCCATCACGTCCATCACGTCCATAACGTCCATGATGTCCATCACGTCCATAATGTCCATCACGTCCATAACGTCCATCACGTCCATCACGTCCATCACGTCCATAATGTCCATCACGTCCATAATGTCCATCATGTCCATCACGTCCATCACGTCCATAATGTCCATCACGTCCATCACGTCCATCACGTCCATAACGTCCATAATGTCCATCACGTCCATAATGTCCATCATGTCCATCACGTCCATCACGTCCATCACGTCCATAACGTCCATAATGTCCATCACGTCCATCATGTCCATAATGTCCATCACGTCCATAACGTCCATAATGTCCATCACGTCCGTCACGTCCATCACGTCCATCACGTCCATAATGTCCGTCACGTCCATCACATCCATCACGTCCATAATGTCCATAATGTCCATCACGTCCGTCACGTCCATCACGTCCATCATGTCCATCACGTCCATCACGTCCATAATGTCCATCACGTCCATCACGTCCATAATGTCCATCACGTCCATAATGTCCATAATGTCCATCACGTCCATCACGTCCATAATGTCCATCACGTCCGTCACGTCCATCACGTCCATCACGTCCATCACGTCCATCACGTCCATAATGTCCATCACGTCCGTCACGTCCATAACGTCCATAATGTCCATCACGTCCATAATTTCCATCACGTCCATCACGTCCATCGCGTCCATCATGTCCATCACGTCCATCACGTCCATAATGTCCATCACGTCCATAACGTCCGTCACGTCCGTCACGTCCATCACGTCCATCACGTCCATCACGTCCATCACGTCCATAATGTCCATCACATCCATAATGTCCATCACGTCCATAATGTCCATCACATCCATAATGTCCATCACGTCCATAATGTCCATCATGTCCGTCACGTCCATCACGTCCATCACGTCCTTCACGTCCATCACGTCCATCACGTCCATCACGTCCATCACGTCCATCACGTCCATCACGTCCATAATGTCCATCATGTCCATCATGTCCATCATGTCCATCACGTCCTTCACGTCCATCACGTCCATCACGTCCATCACGTCCATAATGTCCATCATGTCCATCATGTCCATCACGTCCTTCACGTCCATCACGTCCATCACGTCCATCACGTCCATCATGTCCATCATGTCCATCACGTCCATCACGTCCATAATGTCCATCACGTCCATAATGTCCATCACGTCCATAATGTCCATAATGTCCATCACGTCCATCATGTCCATCACGTCCATCACGTCCATCACGTCCATCACGCCCATCACGTCCATCACGTCCATCACGTGTTCTTCAAGACACTAATGTGTATTGGGGAGAAGGATCCACCGTGATCAGTGAAACCCTTCAGCCGCTGCACAGATGGAAACTCAGTCATGTTTATGTACGAAGGCCATTAGAACGAGAGGCTCACCTCAGGGCTTCATCCTGGACGACATCTTCAGGCTGAGGTCTTCCTCCTCAATGCAAACAAAGACAAAAAGGCTGTAGTGCAGAACTCTTTGATCACAGATACAGAGCCTCTCGAAAGTATTCATACACCTTGGAGTTTTGCACATTTTGTCATGTTTACAACCCTAAACATAAAGATGCCCCACTTTTCACTTTTCTATTTTTTGAAAAATAACAGAATCATGTATCATTTATCTTTCACTTCACAGTTGTCTGTTACTTGTGTGTGAACGTTCAGTAAAAAAATCAAACTAAAATCTTTATGTTTAGGGTTGTAAACATGACAAAATGTGCAAAAGTCCAAGGTGTATGAATACTTTCCAGAGGCTTTGTAACTAAACGTGTCTGCAAGATGGAAGCCTCATCTTTGGCTCACTGGGAAACCTCTGAAGTCAGTGTATAACACAGTAATTACCATGTACAGGTTGTAGAAGTCAGTGTATAACACAGTAATTACCATGTACAGGTTGTAGAAGTCAGTGTATAACACAGTAATTACCGTGTACAGGTTGTAGAAGTCAATGTATAACACAGTAATTACCATGTACAGGTTGTAGAAGTCAATGTATAACACAGTAATTACCGTGTACAGGTTGTTGTAGAAGTCAGTGTATAACACAGTAATTACCGTGTACAGGTTGTTGTAGAAGTCAGTGTATAACACAGTAATTACCATGTACAGGTTGTAGAAGTCAGTGTATAACACAGTAATTACCGTGTACAGGTTGTAGAAGTCAATGTATAACACAGTAATTACCATGTACAGGTTGTAGAAGTCAATGTATAACACAGTAATTACCGTGTACAGGTTGTTGTAGAAGTCAGTGTATAACACAGTAATTACCATGTACAGGTTGTAGAAGTCAATGTATAACACAGTAATTACCGTGTACAGGTTGTTGTAGAAGTCAGTGTATAACACAGTAATTACCGTGTACAGGTTGTAGAAGTCAGTGTATAACACAGTAATTACCATGTACAGGTTGTAGAAGTCAGTGTATAACACAGTAATTACCATGTACAGGTTGTTGTAGAAGTCAGTGTATAACACAGTAATTACCGTGTGCAGGTTGTAGAAGTCAGTGTATAACACAGGAATTACCGTGTACAGGTTGTAGAAGTCAGTGTATAACACAGTAATTACCATGTGCAGGTTGTTATAGAAGTCAGTGTATAACACAGTAATTACCATGTACAGGTTGTAGAAGTCAGTGTATAACACAGTAATTACCATGTACAGGTTGTTGTAGAAGTCAGTGTATAACACAGTAATTACCGTGTGCAGGTTGTAGAAGTCAGTGTATAACACAGTAATTACCGTGTACAGGTTGTTGTAGAAGTCAGTGTATAACACAGTAATTACCGTGTGCAGGTTGTAGAAGTCAGTGTATAACACAGTAATTACCGTGTGCAGGTTGTTGTTGAAGTCAGTGTATAACACAGTAATTACCGTGTGCAGGTTGTTGTAGAAGTCAGTGTATAACACAGTAATTACCGTGTACAGGTTGTTGTAGAAGTCAGTGTATAACACAGTAATTACCGTGTACAGGTTGTTGTTGAAGTCAGTGTATAACACAGTAATTACCGTGTACAGGTTGTTGTTGAAGTCAGTGTATAACACAGTAATTACCGTGTACAGGTTGTTGTTGAAGTCAGTGTATAACACAGTAATTACCGTGTACAGGTTGTTGTTGAAGTCAGTGTATAACACAGTAATTACCGTGTACAGGTTGTTGTAGAAGTCAGTGTATAACACAGTAATTACCATGTACAGGTTGTTCTAGAAGTCAGTGTATAACACAGTAATTACCGTGTACAGGTTGTAGAAGTCAGTGTATAACACAGTAATTACAGTGTGCAGGTTGTTGTTGAAGTCAGTGTATAACACAGTAATTACCGTGTACAGGTTGTAGAAGTCAGTGTATAACACAGTAATTACCGTGTACAGGTTGTTGAAGTCAGTGTATAACACAGTAATTACCGTGTGCAGGTTGTTGTTGAAGTCAGTGTATAACACAGTAATTACCATGTACAGGTTGTAGAAGTCAGTGTATAACACAGTAATTACCATGTACAGGTTGTAGAAGTCAGTGTATAACACAGTAATTACCATGTACAGGTTGTAAAAGTCAGTGTATAACACAGTAATTACCATGTACAGGTTGTAGAAGTCAGTGTATAACACAGTAATTACCATGTACAGGTTGTAGAAGTCAGTGTATAACACAGTAATTACCATGTACAGGTTGTAGAAGTCAGTGTATAACACAGTAATTACCATGTACAGGTTGTAGAAGTCAGTGTATAACACAGTAATTACCATGTACAGGTTGTAGAAGTCAGTGTATAACACAGTAATTACCATGTACAGGTTGTTGTTGAAGTCAGTGTATAACACAGTAATTACTGTGTACAGGTTGTTGTTGAAGTCAGTGTATAACACAGTAATTACCGTGTACAGGTTGTAGAAGTCAGTGTATAACACAGTAATTACCGTGTACAGGTTGTTGTTGAAGTCAGTGTATAACACAGTAATTACCATGTGCAGGTTGTTGTTGAAGTCAGTGTATAACACAGTAATTACCATGTACAGGTTGTTGTTGAAGTCAGTGTATAACACAGTAATTACCGTGTACAGGTTGATTATTATAATAATTGGTAACATTTTGTGCAAAGTTGGGGAAACATTTTTGAAAAAAATAATGAATACATTTTGTAAAAAAAAAAAAAAAAATATATATATATATATATATATATATATATATATATATATATATATATATATTGGGAAAAACAGGTGGAAAAAGTCGTTTTGTCGTTTCACCGCAAACAAATACAAATGTAAAAGAAATGAAATGGAAGGAAAAGGAATAAAAGAACATGATCTGTTTTATGGTTCTATTCATCAAATATTTTAGTATAGAGATCAAAAAGTATTGCCCAGGCATCGATATTGAACCAATGTGAGGAAAAAACAGGGAAAATATTAGAAAAAAAAAACTGGGGCAAACATTTAACAATAAAAAGTGAAAACATAAGGGCAAAAATAAGAAAAGAAATCTGTTTAACCAGTCACGCAAAACGACCGAGGATGTTGTTAGCATTTGGCCTCTCCCAGTGTATTCTCCAAACGGGGGTGAAGCTAGAAGTGACCGCGCTCTTCCACAGACAGGTACGGATCAACTCATCTAAGCTCAGGTAAGAACAGATCTCAGTCTGGAAGAACTGTGGCCTGTCCCTTTAAGTTTGTGCAGCAGCTGAACTCTCTGCGCTCCTTTTTTGGCGACAGCATCTGTGTTTACATCAAATTCAGCCTTGAAGAAGCGGAAAGACAACAGGATCATCAGAGAACTTTACAAATGATGCTTGTTTTCGTATGTTTTGTCTTTGGTCGAGTCCTGTGTGTGTTCTGTCCTTGTGATTCTGCTTTACTGCCCTCGTTACCTGCCCCGCCCTGATGTGCTTCACCTGTGCCCCGCCCTGATGTGTTTCACCTGTGCCCCGGCCCTGATGTGTTTCACCTGTGCCCCGCCCTGATGTGTTTCACCTGTGCCCCGCCCTGAGGTGTTTCACCTGTGCTCCGCCCTGATGTGCTTCACCTGTGCCCCGCCCTGATGTGCTTCACCTGTGCCCCGCCCTGATGTGCTTCACCTGTGCCCCGCCCTGATGTGTCTCACCTGTGCCCCGCCCTGATGTGCTTCACCTGTGCCCCGCCCTGATGTGCTTCACCTGTGCCCCGCCCGGATGTGTTTCACCTGTGCCCCGCCCGGATGTGTTTCACCTGTGCCCCGCCCTGATGTGCTTCACCTGTGCCCCGCCCTGATGTGCTTCACCTGAGCCCCGCCCTGATGTGCTTCACCTGTGCCCCGCCCTGATGTGCTTCACCTGTGCCCCGCCCTGATGTGTTTCACCTGTGCCCCGCCCTGATGTGCTTCACCTGTGCCCCGCCCGGATGTGTCTCACCTGTTTCCCGCCCTGATGTGTTTCACCTGTGCCCCGCCCTGATGTGCTTCACCTGTGCCCCGCCCTGATGTGGTTCACCTGTGCCCCGCCCTGATGTGTCTCACCTGTTTCCCGACCTGATGTGTTTCACCTGTGCCCCGCCCTGATGTGTTTCACCTGTGCCCCGCCCTGATGTGTTTCACCTGTGCCCCGCCCTGATGTGCTTCACCTGTGCCCCGCCCTGATGTGCTTCACCTGTGCCCCGCCCTGATGTTCTTCACCTGTGCCCCGCCCTGATGTGTTTCACCTGTGCCCCGCCCTGATGTGCTTCACCTGTGCCCCGCCCTGATGTGTTTCACCTGTTTCCCGCCCTGATGTGTCTCTCCTGTGCCCCGCCCTGATGTTCTTCACCTGTGCCCCGCCCTGATGTTCTTCACCTGTGCCCCGCCCTGATGTGTCTCACCTGTGCCCCGCCCTGATGTGCTTCACCTGTGCCCCGCCCTGATGTCCTTCACCTGTGCCCCGCCCTGATGTTCTTCACCTGTGCCCCGCCCTGATGTGTTTCACCTGTGCCCCGCCCTGATGTTCTTCACCTGTGCCCCGCCCTGATGTGTTTCACCTGTGCCCCGCCCTGATGTGCTTCACCTGTGCCCCGCCCTGATGTCCTTCACCTGTGCCCCGCCCTGATGTCCTTCACCTGTGCCCCGCCCTGATGTTCTTCACCTGTGCCCCGCCCTGATGTGTTTCACCTGTGCCCCGCCCTGATGTGTTTCACCTGTGCCCCGCCCTGATGTGTTTCACCTGTGCCCCGCCCTGATGTGCTTCACCTGTGCCCCGCCCTGATGTGCTTCACCTGTGCCCCGCCCTGATGTGCTTCACCTGTGCCCTGAGATTCATGAGAGAAACTTCTTAACCTTGGACAGAAGCTCTTGTAACTTCATGCTGGTGTTTTTTGACAGTGGTGCAAACGTATGAAGACTCAACAACGTGACGTTCTTCTGTTTTAGACTCAAAATCCTCACATCAGTTTCTCTCGACCTGCGGCTGAAGCCTGTGACGTGATGAATAACTTAAACTTCAAAAGGAAATGGTCGAGAGAAGGAATTTAGTGAAATACAAATGTGTGACCTCTGAGATTAGCCCAGTGGGACCAAAGGATAAAAACAAATTGTCTCAAATGGCATCAATAAAAGTGTCTCACATGCGTTAACGAAGGCGTCCTCTGACCCCCCTTTAACAGAGCACATTTTCCCCAATTCACAGGATCACGAACTACGATTTGTTCTCGGTGCAGACGTGCAACATAAAACATATAACATAGATCGAATAAGCTATAAAGCATAAGGACTCCACTGCCTCCTCCAGGCTTCCTCAGAGCAAAAAACAGTGTGTTTAAAATATGACCAGTGTGTTTAACATATGACCAGTGTGTTTAACATATGACCAGTGTGTTTAACATATGACCAGTGTGTTTAACATATGACCAGTGTGTTTAACATATGACCAGTGTGGTCACATGGGCTGTAGTGAGTTTTCGAAGAAAGAAAATAAACTCTTTAAGTCCCAACCTTTCCCTGTCTCTGCTGGTGTGCCCCAGGGCTCTGTCTTGGGGCCACTCCTCTTTATTATCTACATTCTCCTGCTCGGTCACATCCTTTGTAAACACAACATCCATTTCCACTGCTGTGGGGATGACATCCAGCTCTGCCTCTCTACAAACCATCTTCATCTCTTCCATCCTCCCTTGCCCTCTGTCTACAAGAAATTCATTCATGGTTTTCCTCCAACTTCCTCTAATCTAACAGTTTTCCTACTCCCTTCAACAGCTCATCTGTCCTCCCCTCAGGTGAAGAGTCTGGGTGTCATCCTCCACAGTGCACTCTCCCTCCAGTCTCACATCAATAACATCACTGGGTCTGCGTATCTCCACCTACGCAACATCTCTCGTCTCCGCCCCCTCTCATCACTTCTGTTCGGTCTTCCCAACAAATCCCTCCAGCTCTGCAGCTCGAATCATCACACGGACCCCCCACTCATCACATCACCCCCGTCCTACAGCAAGCTCTGCTCACGGTAACATCTGTGCAGAGGATCATAGTGTACAGGAACATCTGTGCAGAGGAACATAGTGTACAGGAACATCTGTGCAGAGGATCATAGTGTACAGGAACATCTGTGCAGAGGATCATAGTGTACAGGAACATCTGTGAGAGGAACATAGTGTACAGGAACATCTGTGCAGAGGATCATAGTGTACAGGAACATCTGTGCAGAGGATCATAGTGTACAGGAACATCTGTGTAGAGGATCATAGTGTACAGGATCATCTGTGTAGAGGATCATAGTGTACAGGAACATCTGTGCAGAGGATCATAGTGTACAGGAACATCTGTGCAGAGGATCATAGTGTACAGGAACATCTGTGCAGAGGATCATAGTGTACAGGAACATCTGTGCAGAGGAATATAGTGTACAGGAACATCTGTGCAGAGGATCATCGTGTACAGGAACATCTGTGCAGAGGATCATAGTGTACAGGAACATCTGTGCAGAGGATCATAGTGTACAGGAACATCTGTGCAGAGGATCATAGTGTACAGGAACATCTGTGCAGAGGATCATAGTGTACAGGAACATCTGTGCAGAGGATCATAGTGTACAGGAACATCTGTGCAGAGGATCATAGTGTACAGGAACATCAGTGCAGAGGATCATAGTGTACAGGAACATCTGTGCAGAGGATCATAGTGTACAGGAACATCTGTGCAGAGGATCATAGTGTAAAGGAACATCTGTGAGAGGATCATAGTGTACAGGAACATCTGTGTAGAGGATCATAGTGTACAGGATCATCTGTGTAGAGGATCATAGTGTACAGGAACATCTGTGCAGAGGATCATAGTGTACAGGAACATCTGTGTAGAGGATCATAGTGTACAGGAACATCTGTGCAGAGGATCATAGTGTACAGGAACATCTATGCAGAGGATCATAGTGTACAGGAACATCAGTGCAGAGGATCATAGTGTACAGGAACATCTGTGTAGAGGATCATAGTGTACAGGAACATCTGTGCAGAGGATCATAGTGTACAGGAACATCTATGCAGAGGAACATAGTGTACAGGAACATCTGTGCAGAGGAATATAGTGTACAGGAACATCTGTGCAGAGGATCATCGTGTACAGGAACATCTGTGCAGAGGATCATAGTGTACAGGAACATCTGTGCAGAGGATCATAGTGTACAGGAACATCTGTGCAGAGGAACATAGTGTACAGGAACATCTGTGCAGAGGATCATAGTGTACAGGAACATCTGTGCAGAGGATCATCGTGTACAGGAACATCTGTGCAGAGGATCATAGTGTACAGGAACATCTGTGCAGAGGATCATAGTGTACAGGAACATCTGTGCAGAGGATCATAGTGTACAGGAACATCTGTGCAGAGGATCATAGTGTACAGGAACATCTGTGCAGAGGATCATAGTGTACAGGAACATCTGTGCAGAGGATCATAGTGTACAGGAACATCTGTGCAGAGGATCATAGTGTACAGGAACATCTGTGCAGAGGATCATAGTGTACAGGAACATCAGTGCAGAGGATCATAGTGTACAGGAACATCTGTGTAGAGGATCATAGTGTACAGGAACATCTGTGCAGAGGATCATAGTGTACAGGAACATCTGTGCAGAGGATCATAGTGTACAGGAACATCTGTGCAGAGGATCATAGTGTACAGGAACATCAGTGCAGAGGATCATAGTGTACAGGAACATCTGTGTAGAGGATCATAGTGTACAGGAACATCTGTGCAGAGGATCATAGTGTACAGGAACATCAGTGCAGAGGATCATAGTGTACAGGAACATCTGTGCAGAGGATCATAGTGTACAGGAACATCTGTGCAGAGGATCATAGTGTACAGGAACATCTGTGTAGAGGATCATAGTGTACAGGAACATCTGTGCAGAGGATCATAGTGTACAGGAACATCTGTGCAGAGGATCATAGTGTACAGGAACATCTGTGCAGAGATCATAGTGTACAGGAACATCTGTGCAGAGGAACATAGTGTACAGGAACTTCTGTGACAGGATCATAGTGTACAGGAACATTTGTGCAGAGGATCATAGTGTACAGGAACATCTGTGCAGAGGATCATAGTGTACAGGAACATCTGTGCAGAGGATCATAGTGTACAGGAACATCTGTGCAGAGGAACATAGTGTACAGGAACATCTGTGAGAGGATCATAGTGTACATGAACATCTGTGCAGAGGATCATAGTGTACAGGAACATCTGTGACAGGATCATAGTGTACAGGAACATTTGTGCAGAGGATCATAGTGTACAGGAACATCTGTGCAGAGGATCATAGTGTACAGGAACATCTGTGCAGAGGAACATAGTGTACAGGAACATCTGTGCAGAGGATCATAGTGTACAGGAACATCTGTGCAGAGGATCATAGTGTACAGGAACATCTGTGACAGGATCATAGTGTACAGGAACATCTGTGCAGAGGATCATAGTGTACAGGAACATCTGTGCAGAGGATCATAGTGTACAGGAACATCTGTGTAGAGGATCATAGTGTACAGGAACATCTGTGCAGAGGATCATAGTGTACAGGAACATCTGTGAGAGGATCATAGTGTACAGGAACATCTGTGACAGGATCATAGTGTACAGGAACATCTGTGCAGAGGATCATAGTGTACAGGAACATCTGTGCAGAGGATCATAGTGTACAGGAACATCTGTGTAGAGGATCATAGTGTACAGGAACATCTGTGCAGAGGATCATAGTGTACAGGAACATCTGTGCAGAGGATCATAGTGTACAGGAACATCTGTGACAGGATCATAGTGTACTGGAACATCTGTGACAGGATCATAGTGTACAGGAACATTTGTGCAGAGGATCATAGTGTACAGGAACATCTGTGCAGAGGATCATAGTGTACATGAACATCTGTGAGAGGATCATAGTGTACAGGAACATCTGTGCAGAGGATCATAGTGCACAGGAACATCTGTGAGAGGATCATAGTGTACAGGAACATCTGTGCAGAGGATCATAGTGTACAGGAACATCTGTGAGAGGATCATAGTGTACAGGAACATCTGTGCAGAGGATCATAGTGTACAGGAACATCTGTGCAGAGGATCATAGTGTACAGGAACATCTGTGAGAGGATCATAGTGTACAGGAACATCTGTGCAGAGGAACATAGTGTACAGGAACATCTGTGCAGAGGAACATAGTGTACAGGAACATCTGTGCAGAGGATCATAGTGTACAGGAACATCTGTGTAGAGGATCATAGTGTACAGGAACATCAGTGCAGAGTCTGGGCTGGAAACCCCAAAGTCAAAGGGGGAAACACCTCCAAAGGTGGTGGAGAACGACCGAGCCAAGATCCTGTGGGACGTCCAGATCCAGACGGACAGAAGGTGATGAACCAACCGGACATTGTGGTGGTGACAAAGAGCAGAGGAGCCGCTGTGGTCGACATAGCAACACCAAGACTTCAACATCAGGAAAAAGGAACAGGAGAAACTAGAGAAATACCAGGGGCTCAGAGAAGAGCTGGAGAAAACCTGGAGGGTGAAGCATCAGTGGTGCCCGTGGTCGTTGGGGCACTCGGGGCAGTGACCCCCAAACTGGAGGAGTGGCTCCAGCAGATCCCAGGAAATACATCTCGGTCCAGAGAAGATACTGCAGGACCCTCAGGCTCCCAGGCCGACAGGAGAGGACCCGAGCAGGAGGAGAAGAGTCGCCCACGGAGGAGGAAGAGGTTTTTTTTTATGTGTGTATGTTTGTTTTTTTTAATATTTCTTTAAAAAAAAAAAAAAGATTAGTTTTTTAATACATTTTTATATTTCTTCTTCTTCAAAACAAATATTATATATTATACATATATACTATTTTTTCACCCCCCACAGTTTTTTTTTGTCTGATGTCACTTCCAGGTCTCCGTAACTTTTTTGTTTTCTCGGTTTCCAGATAAATAGATTTCTCGGAACTTTTATCTGGTGTCAATGACATGTTGATTGATTCATGACAGAGCAGTGAGTTCAGGAGAAAACACGTCATCTTCTCCATCAGAGCTGTTTCTCTGGAAGTCGAGGTGTGGAGGATCTGGTCGGGCCGGTCGGAGTCTGGGGAAAGGCCTGATAAAACTGAGCCAATCAGGAAACAGAGCAGGCGATGGTCAGCTGTTACCGGGCAGACTGTGAAGCGGCCTCAGAGGCTCAGACACTTTAAACCCTTTCACAAAACACTGAGACGCACCTGAACGTGAGCAAAGGCAGATTCACTCCAACAAGCGACAGAACTGCATCGTCAGCTGCTTCATTTCATCACAATATAAAAGGGAAGGACTTAACCTCGAAACGCAACAGTATAATCCATAATAGATCATGTCCCCCCCCCCCTCACAGACTCCCCCCCTCACAGACCCCCCCCCCCCTCTCTTTAGTATATCATTGTTGAGCCAAGTCTCAGTGAAGACAAAAACACAACTGTCTTTCACCATCGTCCAGCAGGAGCGAACCAGACGATCATGGTCCATCTCAGTCTCCTGGGAACGGACATCAGCCAGAGCAAGAGAAGGGAGAGGGGGCTTGTGTGGTTCAGCTGTAAGTCTTGCCCGGATACCTCCTCATTATTATAAGTGAGGCAGGATAAGTGAACAGTGTATAGTGTATAATGCTTATTCACTGTGCAGAGGATCATAGTGTACAGGAACATCTGTGCAGAGGATCATAGTGTACAGGAACATCTGTGCAGAGGATCATAGTGTACAGGAACATCTGTGAGAGGAACACAGTGTACAGGAACATCTGTGCAGAGGAACATCTGTGCAGAGGATCATAGTGTACATGAACATCTGTGTGCCCCCGACTGTGGAACGCTCTGCCCCTCGACTGTGGAACACTCTGCCCCCGACTGTGGAACGCTCTACCCCCCGACTGTGGAACGCTCTGCCCCTCGATTGTGGAACGCTCTGCCCCCGACTGTGGAACGCTCTGTCCCGACTGTGGAACGCTCTGTCCCGACTGTGGAACGCTCTGCCCCCGACTGTGGAACGCTCTGTCCCGACTGTGGAACGCTCTGCCCCCCGACTGTGGAACGCTCTGCCCCCGACTGTGGAACGCTCTGCCCCCGACTGTGGAACGCTCTACCCCCCGACTGTGGAACGCTCTGCCCCCCGACTGTGGAACGCTCTGCCCCCGACTGTGGAACGCTCTGCCCCCGACTGTGGAACGCTCTACCCCCCGACTGTGGAACGCTCTGCCCCCCGACTGTGGAACGCTCTGCCCCCCGACTGTGGAACGCTCTGCCCCCCGACTGTGGAACGCTCTGCCCCCCGACTGTAGAACGCTCTGCCCCCCGACTGTAGAACGCTCTGCCCCCGACTGTGGAACGCTCTGCCCCCCGACTGTGGAACGCTCTGCCCCTCGATTGTGGAACGCTCTGCCCCCGACTGTGGAACGCTCTGTCCCGACTGTGGAACGCTCTGTCCCGACTGTGGAACGCTCTGCCCCCGACTGTGGAACGCTCTGCCCCCCGACTGTGGAACGCTCTGTCCCCCGACTGTGGAACGGTCTGTCCCTCGACTGTGGAACGCTCTGCCCCCCGACTGTGGAACGCTCTGCCCCCCGACTGTGGAACGCTCTGCCCCCCGACTGTGGAACGCTCTGTCCCCCGACTGTGGAACGCTCTGTCCCTCGACTGTGGAACGCTCTGCCCCGACTGTGGAACGCTCTGCCCCCGACTGTGGAACGCTCTGCCCCCGACTGTGGAACACTCTGCCCCCGACAGTGGAACGGTCTGCCCCCGACTGTGGAACGCTCTGCCCCCCGACTGTGGAACGCTCTGCCCCCGACTGTGGAACGGTCTGCCCCCGACTGTGGAACGCTCTGCCCCCGACTGTGGAACGCTCTGCCCCCGACTGTGGAACGCTCTGCCCCCGACTGTGGAACGGTCTGCCCCCGACTGTGGAACGCTCTGCCCCCGACTGTGGAACGGTCTGCCCCCGACTGTGGAACGGTCTGCCCCCCGACTGTGGAACGCTCTGTCCCCCGACTGTGGAACGGTCTGCCCCCGACTGTGGAACGGTCTGTCCCCCGACTGTGGAACGGTCTGTCCCTCGACTGTGGAACGGTCTGCCCCCGACTGTGGAACGCTCTGCCCCCCGACTGTGGAACGCTCTGCCCCCCGACTGTGAAACGCTCTGTCCCCCGACTGTGGAACACTCTGCCCCCGACTGTGGAACGCTCTGTCCCCCGACTGTGGAACGGTCTGCCCCCGACTGTGGAACGCTCTGTCCCCCGACTGTGGAACGGTCTGCCCCCCGACTGTGGAACGGTCTGCCCCCCGACTGTGGAACGGTCTGCCCCCCGACTGTGGAACGGTCTGCCCCCCGACTGTGGAACGGTCTGCCCCCGACTGTAGAACGCTCTGCCCCGACTGTGGAACGGTCTGCCCCCCGACTGTGGAACGGTCTGCCCCCGACTGTGGAACGCTCTGCCCCCCGACTGTGGAACGCTCTGCCCCCGACTGTGGAACGCTCTGCCCCCGACTGTGGAACGCTCTGTCCCCCGACTGTGGAACGCTCTGTCCCCCGACTGTGGAACGGTCTGCCCCCGACTGTGGAACGCTCTGCCCCCCGACTGTGGAACGCTCTGCCCCCCGACTGTGGAACGCTCTGTCCCCCGACTGTGGAACGCTCTGTCCCCCGACTGTGGAACGCTCTGCCCCCCGACTGTGGAACGCTCTGTCCCCCGACTGTGGAACGGTCTGCCCCCGACTGTGGAACGCTCTGCCCCGACTGTGGAACGCTCTGCCCCCCGACTGTGGAACGCTCTGCCCCCCGACTGTGGAACGCTCTGCCCCCCGACTGTGAAACGCTCTGCCCCCCGACTGTGGAACGCTCTGCCCCTCGACTGTGGAACGCTCTGTCCCCCGACTGTGGAACGCTCTGCCCCTCGACTGTGGAACGGTCTGCCCCCCGACTGTGGAACGCTCTGCCCTCGACTGTGGAACGCTCTGCCCCCCGACTGTGGAACGCTCTGCCCTCGACTGTGGAACGCTCTGCCCCCCGACTGTGGAACGCTCTGCCCCCCGACTGTGAAACGCTCTGCCCCTCGACTGTGGAACGCTCTGTCCCCCGACTGTGGAACGCTCTGCCCCCCGACTGTGGAACGCTCTGCCCCCCGACTGTGGAACGCTCTGCCCCCCGACTGTGAAACGCTCTGCCCCCCGACTGTGGAACGGTCAGTCCCCCGACTGTGGAACGCTCTGTCCACCGACTGTGGAACGCTCTGCCCCTCGACTGTGGAACGCTCTGCCCCCGACTGTGGAACGCTCTGCCCCCCGACTGTGAAACGCTCTGCCCCCCGACTGTGAAACGCTCTGCCCCGACTGTGGAACGCTCTGCCCCCCGACTGTGGAACGCTCTGCCCCCGACTGTGGAACGCTCTGCCCCCGACTGTGGAACGCTCTGCCCCTCGACTGTGGAACGCTCTGCCCCCGACTGTGGAACGCTCTGCCCCCGACTGTGGAACGCTCTGCCCCTCGACTGTGGAACGCTCTGCCCCCCGACTGTGGAACGCTCTGCCCCCCGACTGTGGAACGCTCTGCCCCCCGACTGTGAAACGCTCTGCCCCGACTGTGGAACGCTCTGCCCCCCGACTGTGGAACGCTCTGCCCCCCGACTGTGGAACGCTCTGCCCCCCGACTGTGGAACGCTCTGCCCCCCGACTGTGGAACGCTCTGCCCCCCGACTGTGAAACGCTCTGCCCCCCGACTGTGGAACGGTCTGCCCCCGACTGTGGAACGCTCTGCCCCCGACTGTGGAACGCTCTGCCCCCGACTGTGGAACGCTCTGCCCCGACTGTGGAACGCTCTGCCCCCCGACTGTGGAACGCTCTGCCCCCCGACTGTGGAACGCTCTGCCCCCCGACTGTGAAACGCTCTGCCCCCCGACTGTGGAACGCTCTGCCCCCGACTGTGGAACGCTCTGTCCCCCGACTGTGGAACGCTCTGTCCCCCGACTGTGGAACGCTCTGCCCCCGACTGTGGAACGCTCTGCCCCCCGACTGTGGAACGCTCTGCCCCCGACTGTAGAACGCTCTGCCCCCCGACTGTGGAACGCTCTGTCCCCCGACTGTGGAACGCTCTGCCCCCGACTGTGGAACGCTCTGCCCCCCGACTGTGAAACGCTCTGCCCCCGACTGTGGAACGCTCTGCCCTTCGACTGTGGAACGCTCTGCCCCTCGACTGTGGAACGCTCTGCCCCCCGACTGTGGAACGCTCTGCCCCCCGACTGTGGAACGGTCTGTCCCCCGACTGTGGAACGCTCTGCCCCCCGACTGTGGAACGGTCTGTCCCCCGACTGTGGAACGCTCTGCCCCCGACTGTGGAACGCTCTGCCCCCGACTGTAGAACGCTCTGCCCCTCGACTGTGGAACGCTCTGCCCCCCGACTGTGGAACGCTCTGCCCTCGACTGTGGAACGCTCTGCCCTTCGACTGTGGAACGCTCTGCCCCTCGACTGTGGAACGCTCTGCCCCCCGACTGTGGAACGGTCTGTCCCCCGACTGTGGAACGCTCTGCCCCCGACTGTGGAACGCTCTGCCCCCGACTGTGGAACGCTCTGCCCCTCGACTGTGGAACGCTCTGCCCCCCGACTGTGGAACGCTCTGCCCCCCGACTGTGGAACTCTCTGCCCCCCGACTGTGGAACGCTCTGCCCCCGACTGTGGAACGCTCTGCCCCCCGACTGTGGAACGCTCTGCCCCCGACTGTGGAACGCTCTGCCCCCCGACTGTGGAACTCTCTGCCCCCCGACTGTGGAACGCTCTGTCCCCCGACTGTGGAACGCTCTGCCCCCCGACTGTGGAACGCTCTGTCCCCCGACTGTGGAACGCTCTGTCCCCCGACTGTGGAACGCTCTGCCCCCCGACTGTGGAACGCTCTGTCCCCCGACTGTGGAACGCTCTACCCCTCGACTGTGGAACGCTCTGCCCCCCGACTGTGGAACGCTCTGCCCTCGACTGTGGAACGCTCTGCCCTTCGACTGTGGAACGCTCTGCCCCTCGACTGTGGAACGCTCTGCCCCCCGACTGTGGAACGCTCTGCCCCCGACTGTGGAACGCTCTGCCCCCGACTGTAGAACGCTCTGCCCCTCGACTGTGGAACGCTCTGCCCCCCGACTGTGGAACGCTCTGCCCTCGACTGTGGAACGCTCTGCCCTTCGACTGTGGAACGCTCTGCCCCTCGACTGTGGAACGCTCTGCCCCCCGACTGTGGAACGGTCTGTCCCCCGACTGTGGAACGCTCTGCCCCCGACTGTGGAACGCTCTGCCCCCGACTGTGGAACGCTCTGCCCCTCGACTGTGGAACGCTCTGCCCCCCGACTGTGGAACGCTCTGCCCCCCGACTGTGGAACTCTCTGCCCCCCGACTGTGGAACGCTCTGCCCCCGACTGTGGAACGCTCTGCCCCCCGACTGTGGAACGCTCTGCCCCCGACTGTGGAACGCTCTGCCCCCCGACTGTGGAACTCTCTGCCCCCCGACTGTGGAACGCTCTGTCCCCCGACTGTGGAACGCTCTGCCCCCCGACTGTGGAACGCTCTGCCCCTCAGCATCCGTTTGGCCCCGACTCTAAGCAGTTTCAAGTCCTCCCTGAAAAGCCACCTCTTTACACAGGCTTTTTGATATGCTCAACTGTTTCTCCATTGTATTTTTTGTTTAATTGTTCTTGACGTTATAGTTTCTTTTGCCTTGTTTGTATTTGTATTCCTAGTTTTTATCATCTGTTTGTGTTGTGAGGCAATGTAGGCACTGTACATTTATATTTCTTCAAATAATGCTTATAATGAGAGATTAATTCTTCATGGATAAAAATAGCCCATGACACATTTTTTACAACCCTCTCGGACAAAATGAAGGAGAGAAATGATTCCTGGTGAAACCACTGCTCTGAACTGTCCTCATACTGTACGTTAGGATGGAACACTGATTCTCCTTTTTATTTCTGTCAGTAGTTCTGTGCTTTGTCCGAATCAACAGAAGTTAATGTTGGCGGGCTGTGGGTTCTCATTGGTCCATCAGTTGCCAAAGCAACCCCAGTCCCCCTCTAGCCCCGCCCCCTCAGCAGTTTTCCGTTCTGGCACAGATTTGTCAGACTTGAACAGTTTTAGAAGCAAAGTTGTTCTTGTAAAGTTCAAATCTCAATTTAAAGTTGAAACGTTTCAAACATTTTTTCCTTTTGTTTGTGACGGTTTTGAGCTAAACTCTTCTTCCTAAATGAATGTGTGAATGCTGAAGGTGACCTGAGCATTTATGACTCTCTGATGAAGGACTGAGTCCTGATTAAACCCAGAGGTTTATATTTTCAAAGGAATAATCCCTCTGTCCTTCATATGAATCTGAATAATAGTCCAGGTTCACATGTGTCTGCAGAGGGACTCAGTGCTGCTGCTGTCGGGGCCTCAGTGTCTGCGGTCCTGGTCCTCATCATCATCATCATCATCGTCATCTTCATCGCGAATAAGAAGAAGAAGAAGAAGAAGAAGAAGAAGAAGAAGCATCAGGTAAGAGAGAGTTTTCACACATTCCATCCTTCTGTTTTGATCTGCTTTAACCGTGGGGCCGGGTCACAGAGGCAGAAGTCTGAGCAGAGACGCCCAGACTTCCCTCTCCCCAGACACCTCCTCCAGCTGTCCTAGAGCGATCCTGAGGAGGACACCAGCTCAGAGACATGGCGTGTCCCGGGTTTCCCATTGTAACCATTGTCACACTTGGCTCTAAAATGACTCTGTACTGTTTGGCTCAGGCTCAGGAGCTTCAGGCTCTGACCTGTTGTTATTGGTCACTGTGAATCGGCTCTTTTCAGAGTTACTTTGGAGGTCAGCACGAACATGACACTAAACACGTGTGCTCGAAGACGCTCTCATTTCTACATTTTTCACTCATGGTTATTGTGAGGAAAAGTGTTCTATGATTATTCATTATCGAAATTAAGGAGAGTTTCTCAATTTTTATAAAGGATTGTCTAAATGTTCATATATATCATATATCAATGGTTTTGTACCAATATCACACAGGAGTTTCCTCACAGCTGCACCGCACATTAAGGCAATAAAACAGAGCAGTAAATAAGACGATGTAAAGTTCAGGTGAATGAAGTATCCAGGCAAACTTAAGTAACTCCTCCCCCTAGAGGCCATAAGTGCAATGATTTTTTAACTTATTAATTGTCTTGGAGAGTAAATACTACACTGACAGGAAAGGGAAGGGAGAGAAGGATATTGTTCATCCAGTTATACAACGGAAATCATTTTTTTCACTCAAACTTGGCTGTAAATACTGTTTAAAGTGACGTTAGCCCACAGTTAGCTTTGTCCGTTAGCATGTTAGCTTCTTCTTCGTGATTCCATTAGTGTGTATTGGCGACTCCGACCCGGTGGCAGTCAAGTTGCAACCATGGTTTTCTGTCCAGAGACACCAGGGGGCGATGAAAGACCCTCCAATCATCCCATAAACACTTGTATCACCCCCACAGGGACTACGGGGAGGGTTTATTAAGGTAAACACGTTACTTAGTACTGCTTTAAAGTCCAAATAAGTGTCGGCAGGAGGTGGTGACGAGCGTCCCCGGTCCTGAGTATGTTTCCGCACTGGAGTTTCCCAGCTATCATCTGGAGTCGTGAATATGAGAAACCTGCCCCTTCACTCGTATTAGTTTACATGAGGTCTGAGAAGTGAAGATAAGATCAGTTCTATGACACAATCATCGAGTTTACACTGTCCTTTCGCCAGGTCTGGTCCTCAGTGATCTTTTGCTGCCTTCGTTTATGGGTTTACTTCATCAACTACAGAGTACAGATGATGGCTCAAGAACCTTCACCTTCAAGAGCTGCATGTGGTGAACTCAATTGTAACAAATGTTTGTTTTTTCAGGGGGCAAACCCAGAAGAAGAGATGTAAGTGCTTCCTCTGACTCCTCTGTCTCCTCTGTGTTCTTCCTCTGTCTCCTCTGACTCCTCTGTCTCCTCTGTCTCCTCTGACTCCTCTGTGCTCTTCCTCTTTCTCCTCTGTCTCCTCTGTCTCCTCTGTCTCCTCTGTCTCCTCTGTCTCCTCTGTCTCCTCTGTCTCCTCTGTCTCCTCTGTCTCCTCTGTCTCCTCTGTCTCCTCTGTCTCCTCTGTGCTCTTCCTCGTTTATATCTTCTGTTTTCACAGGCCACTGATCCAAACCAAAAGCGTTGGTGAGAGAATCCTGGAGGAGACATTGGGAGGTTTGTCAGAGGATGATCTTCATGAGTTCAAGCGTCTCCTGATGGACCAGAGTGAGATGAAGGAGAAACCTGTGATTCCCCACACTGAGACAGACGTCAGTAAAGCCCTGGTTAAAGCTTACGGCGTCCGCAGCATCAGCGTCACCAAGACACTTCTGGAGAAGATGCGGAGGAACCATCTGGTGAAGAAGCTGTCTGAACAGTACAATGATCCTGAAGGTACTGAAGACACACAAAACCAGACAATACCACTACATAATAATAATAATAATTAAAGCCGTGCGCGGCGATAAAGGCCCTCGCCCCTGGCGCACTCCCCGCTCGCTCTCGTCTCTTGCGACCACTCTTCATCACACTAGGTCCTTGCGAGCCCCATGATTGAACTTGCTCATTTTGACGTGAAAATCCCTATTAAGTTGCATTATTCTGCTTTATATGCGAAAATCCCTATTAAGTTGCATTAAAGTGCATTTTATGCGAAAGTCCCTTTAAGTTGCATTACAGTGCATTTTATGCGAAAGTCCCTTTAAGTTGCGTTACAGTGCATTTTATGCGAAAGTCCCTTTAAGTTGCATTACAGTTTATTATATGCGAAAGTCCCTTTAAGTTGCATTACAGTGCATTTTATGCGAAAGTCCCTTTAAGTGGCATTACAGTTTATTATTTGCGAAAGTCCCTTTAAGTTGCATTACAGTGCATTTTATGCGAAAGTACCTTTAAGTTGCATCACAGTTTATTATTTGCGAAAGTCCCTTTAAGTTGCATTACAGTTTATTATATGCGAAAGTCCCTTTAAGTTGCATTACAGTGCATTATATGCGAAAGTCCCTTTAAGTTGCATTACAGTACATTATATGCGAAAGTCCCTTTAAGTTGCATTACAGTTTATTATATGCGAAAGTCCCTTTAAGTTGCATTACAGTTTATTATATGCGAAAGTCCCTTTAAGTTGCATCACAGTTTATTATATGCGAAAGTCCCTTTAAGTTGCATTACAGTGCATTTTATGCGAAAGTACCTTTAAGTGGCATTACAGTTTATTATATGCGAAAGTCCCTTTAAGTTGCATTACAGTTTATTATTTGCGAAAGTCCCTTTAAGTTGCATTACAGTGCATTTTATGCGAAAGTACCTTTAAGTTGCATTACAGTTTATTATATGCGAAAGTCCCTTTAAGTTGCATTACAGTTTATTATATGCGAAAGTCCCTTTAAGTTGCATCACAGTTTATTATATGCGAAAGTCCCTTTAAGTTGCATTACAGTGCATTTTATGCGAAAGTACCTTTAAGTTGCATCACAGTTTATTATTTGCGAAAGTCCCTTTAAGTTGCATTACAGTTTATTATATGCGAAAGTCCCTTTAAGTTGCATTACAGTGCATTTTATGCGAAAGTACCTTTAAGTTGCATCACAGTTTATTATTTGCGAAAGTCCCTTTAAGTTGCATTACAGTTTATTATATGCGAAAGTCCCTTTAAGTTGCATTACAGTGCATTATATGCGAAAGTCCCTTTAAGTTGCATTACAGTACATTATATGCGAAAGTCCCTTTAAGTTGCATTACAGTTTATTATATGCGAAAGTCCCTTTAAGTTGCATTACAGTTTATTATATGCGAAAGTCCCTTTAAGTTGCATCACAGTTTATTATATGCGAAAGTCCCTTTAAGTTGCATTACAGTGCATTTTATGCGAAAGTACCTTTAAGTGGCATTACAGTTTATTATATGCGAAAGTCCCTTTAAGTTGCATTACAGTTTATTATATGCGAAAGTCCCTTTAAGTTGCATTACAGTTTATTATTTGCGAAAGTCCCTTTAAGTTGCATTACAGTGCATTTTATGCGAAAGTACCTTTAAGTTGCATTACAGTTTATTATATGCGAAAGTCCCTTTAAGTTGCATTACAGTGCATTTTATGCGAAAGTACCTTTAAGTTGCATTACAGTTTATTATATGCGAAAGTCCCTTTAAGTTGCATTACAGTTTATTATATGCGAAAGTCCCTTTAAGTTGCATCACAGTTTATTATATGCGAAAGTCCCTTTAAGTTGCATTACAGTGCATTTTATGCGAAAGTACCTTTAAGTGGCATTACAGTTTATTATATGCGAAAGTCCCTTTAAGTTGCATTACAGTTTATTATATGCGAAAGTCCCTTTAAGTTGCATTACAGTTTATTATTTGCGAAAGTCCCTTTAAGTTGCATTACAGTGCATTTTATGCGAAAGTACCTTTAAGTTGCATTACAGTTTATTATTTGCGAAAGTCCCTTTAAGTTGCATTACAGTGCATTATATGCGAAAGTCCCTTTAAGTTGCATTACAGTTTATTATATGCGAAAGTCCCTTTAAGTGGCATTACAGTGCATTATATGCGAAAGTCCCTTTAAGTTGCATTACAGTACATTTTATGCGAAAGTACCTTTAAGTTGCATTACAGTTTATTATTTGCGAAAGTCCCTTTAAGTTGCATTACAGTACATTTTATGCGAAAGTACCTTTAAGTTGCATTACAGTTTATTATTTGCGAAAGTACCTTTAAGTTGCATTACAGTTTATTATTTGCGAAAGTCCCTTTAAGTTGCATTACAGTACATTATATGCGAAAGTCCCTTTAAGTGGCATTACAGTTTATTATATGCGAAAGTCCCTTTAAGTTGCATCACAGTTTATTATATGCGAAAGTCCCTTTAAGTTGCATTACAGTACATTATATGCGAAAGTCCCTTTAAGTTGCATTACAGTTTATTATATGCGAAAGTCCCTTTAAGTTGCATTACAGTGCATTATATGCGAAAGTCCCTTTAAGTTGCATTACAGTGCATTATATGCGAAAGTCCCTTTAAGTTGCATTACAGTTTATTATATGCGAAAGTCCCTTTAAGTTGCATTAAAGTGCATTTTATGCGAAAGTCCCTTTAAGTTGCATTACAGTGCATTTTATGCGAAAGTCCCTTTAAGTTGCATTACAGTGCATTTTATGCGAAAGTACCTTTAAGTTGCATTACAGTTTATTATATGCGAAAGTCCCTTTAAGTTGCATTACAGTGCATTTTATGCGAAAGTCCCTTTAAGTTGCATTACAGTACATTATATGCGAAAGTCCCTTTAAGTGGCATTACAGTTTATTATATGCGAAAGTCCCTTTAAGTTGCATTACAGTTTATTATATGCGAAAGTCCCTTTAAGTTGCATCACAGTTTATTATATGCGAAAGTCCCTTTAAGTTGCATTACAGTGCATTTTATGCGAAAGTACCTTTAAGTTGCATTACAGTTTATTATATGCGAAAGTCCCTTTAAGTTGCATTACAGTTTATTATATGCGAAAGTCCCTTTAAGTGGCATTACAGTTTATTATATGCGAAAGTCCCTTTAAGTTGCATCACAGTTTATTATATGCGAAAGTCCCTTTAAGTTGCATTACAGTGCATTTTATGCGAAAGTACCTTTAAGTTGCATTACAGTTTATTATATGCGAAAGTCCCTTTAAGTTGCATTACAGTGCATTTTATGCGAAAGTACCTTTAAGTTGCATTACAGTTTATTATTTGCGAAAGTCCCTTTAAGTTGCATTACAGTACATTATATGCGAAAGTCCCTTTAAGTTGCATTACAGTACATTATATGCGAAAGTGCCTTTAAGTTGCATTACAGTACATTATATGCGAATGTCCCTTTAATTGCATTATAGTGCTATTGTGAAAATCCCTATGTAGTGGCATAATTGTTAAAATCTCTGACAGACTTCACTGTATCATAATCCTATTAAAATGCCGGCAAGAATAGAGAAAGCATTAGAAAAGTGTCACAGCCATATTTGAACCAGCAACCTCCTACACCAGAGACAAGCACACTATCACTGAGCTACAGGTCCATGGTAGTTGGACTGTGATGTGCGCTAGTTTTGTCTAAGTTATCGAGCAGAAGTTAGTTCCCAGCATCCCACTGGAGGAGAGAGGTAGCTTCAAGTCATGCCCCCCCCCATACATTTCCTCGATTGTTTTCGACATTTTCCCTAGTGTTGCCTCAATTGTTTTCCTACGATCCCCCCATTTCTAGCTCTTTAGTGACGCATATGAAAGCGTTTTTCATGAGAATGGGACCGTAGGTGCGGTTAAAAAAAAAAAAAAAAGAGCAAAGGTCAAAATTGACCCAGCAATCTCATGGTTGGAAACCCAATGCACAAGCAATAACGCTACACAGGCACAGCAAATCTTATGAAACGTGCTGTACTCATGTGACAATGTGTGCAGTGGCCCATGTAAAAGGTGAAAGCAATAGAAAAGTGTCAAGGCTGTGTTTGGACTAGCAACCTCCTTCACTTGAAACATGGGCCTGATGACAGCTTGGCTTATTTAAATTCCCAGGCTGCAATTTTGTACCAGCAACACACTGGAGGAGAGGTTTTTCCCCGTTTTTAATGAGTGTGGGACCATAGGCAATGATTCATGTTCTTACCGGAAGGTGTTGAGTCCAAAAGAAAAAGGAAATAAAAAAAAGTTTAGGTTGGGATTTGATCCAGCAACCTCCTGCACACTAGCTCAGCACTCTACCAATGAAGCTACTCAGGTTGAGTGAACTGCTACGAAACGTCCCGCAATCATGTGTTTTAGGCTGTGACAATGTGTGCAGCGGGCAATGGAAAAGGTGAAGGCAATATGAAAGTGTCAAGGTTGTGTTTGGACTAGTTACCTCCTTCACTTGAGACGAACATGCTATCACTGAGCTGTAATTGCAAGCAAACATGGGCCTGATGACTGCTTGGGTTTTCTAAATTCACAGGCTGAAATTTGATCCCAGCAACACACTTGAGGGGTAATTTCCCTGTTTTTAATGAGTGTGGAACCATCGGCGACGATGCATGTTCTAACCAGAAAGTGCTGAGTCCAAAGAAAAAAAAAATGAAAAAGAGTCAAGGTCAGAATTTGACCCAGCAACCTCCTGTACACTAACCCAGCTCTCTACCAACGGAGCTACTTCGGCTGAGAAAAATATAGCAGAGGTGAAATAAATGTCATGAGAGACTCCGCACTTGTGTGTTTGCAGGAAACGGATTAACAGCTTAGAAAATAATATATTGTATCATTTTGTAATTGGGGTAAATTCCTGGCTGCCCAAAGAATCGTTGAGAGGGGGTTTCAGCCCTGCAGCACCCTCGATATTGAAGCTATTATTTGGTAAGACCCATATAGTACGAGGAACACACAGAGAGACGGACAGGAAACAGTCGAATTGAACTTCCTTTGATTGTACAGTTGAGAGAAACGTGAATTTGGAGGCAAAAACGTCCAAATTAAAGCTTCTGTCTGTGACAGAGGGGTAGTATAAGTATATACGAGTCCAAAAGTGTAGCTTTTGTGAAGAAAGGGGGAAATTTGGAATACTGGCGAATTTCAGGAGAAACTCTGACAGAGGCCAGCACGCTGCTAGGTTAAGACCTCTGGCGATGTTCACGGAGGATGGGCGGGCCACTTACAAGCGATAGCGGCTGCGTGTGCACAGCATTAGGTCCAGGTGGGGAATGTGCACGTGCGCCGGATTGGGTCCGTTCCAATCCGGCCAAGTCTGTGAAAGATATGAGGCTTTGAAATTTGCTAAAAATGGCCTGTCAGTTGCGGCCTTGTCATGACCACGCCCAATAGTTTAGAAAAAATTGAAATAATGATTTAGAAAGCCACATGGGTTTGGGACATGTTGGCCAAAATTGGAGGCTTTGCATTGAAAACTCGGGGATCAGGGGCCAGAAGTTCAAGAGGTACGATTTTGAAGGTTTGAGGTTCGGGCCAAGATGGCCGACTTCCTGTAGCATTTAGGGCGGGGTCATAATATCATTTTTGACATGTCCTGACGTGGTCTATGTCCCTGGCCAATGTCACATTTGTACGATGATTTTTTTTGCGACCGCTCCTCCATTGGGTCAATGTAAACTGCCTGTTTGAGGGGGCGCCACAGAGTCAACTTTTATTATTTTCTCTCGCGAACCCCACCCAAAATTAGAGCTTGCGGAGCACTACGTTTTGACCCCTGTTACTTGCGAATCGGTTCACGTTTGCTACGTGAATTCTTGCGTTTTCGTCCCCCGTTATCAATTTTAATTAGTCCCTCGCGGGACACTGCGTGTCCATTGCTCGGGCCTAATAATAATAATAATAATAATAATCATAATCATAATCATAATCATCATAATCATAATAATAATAATAATCATCATAATCATAATGCATTTGTTTCATATATCGCTTTTCTGAACACTCACTACAAACATCACACACTCTACAGCAGGGTTCAGCCACCGACATTAAAACATTCACTACAAACATCACACACTCTACAGCAGGGTTCAGCCACCGACATTAAAACATTCACTACAAACATCACACACTCTACAGCAGGGTTCAGCCACCGACATTAAAACATTCACTACAAACATCACACACTCTACAGCAGGGTTCAGCCACCGACATTAAAACATTCACTACAAACATCACACACTCTACAGCAGGGTTCAGCCACCGACATTACAACATTCACTACAAACATCACACACTCTACAGCAGGGTTCAGCCACCGACATTACAACATTCACTACAAACATCATACACTCTACAGCAGGGTTCAGCCACCGACATTACAACATTCACTACAAACATCACACACTCTACTGCAGGGTTCAGCCTCCGACATCACAACATTCACTACAAACATCACACACTCTACAGCAGGGTTCAGCCACCGACATTACAACATTCACTACAAACATCACACACTCTACAGCAGGGTTCAGCCACCGACATTACAACATTCACTACAAACATCATACACTCTACAGCAGGGTTCAGCCACCGACATCACAACATTCACTACAAACATCACACACTCTACAGCAGGGTTCAGCCGCCGACATCACAACATTCACTACAAACATCACACACTCTACAGCAGGGTTCAGCCGCCGACATCACAACATTCACTACAAACATCACACACTCTACAGCAGGGTTCAGCCACCGACATCACAACATTCACTCGTCTCGGACCAAGTAAAGGCTTAAAGCGCAGCTACTTTTACTTGCTGATGTTCTGATGATGTTCTGCTGATGTTCTGATGATGTTCTGCTGATGTTCTGCTGATGTTCTGCTGATGTTCTGATGATGTTCTGATTTCTCATGTGTCTCATGTGTAACTGTGTCTGTGTTCAACAGAAATCATTAAAGTGTGTAATGACGACATGAAGTCAAAGCTGAGAAAGAGGTTTGAGTTTCTGTCTGAGGGACTGAGCAAGAAACAGATGGAGTTTAATGACGGCTACACTGAGCTCTTCATCACTGAGGGAGACTCTGGGCGGGTCAATGAGGAGCACGAGGTCAGACAGATGGAGAGAGACTCCAGGAGGTCAGGCATGGAGAAGACTGTTCGCTGTCAGAACATTTTCAAAGGCACTGACCAGAGAAGAAAGCCAATCAGAGCGGTGCTGACTGTGGGCGTGGCCGGAGCGGGGAAGACGGTGCTGACTCAGAAGTTCAGTCTGGACTGGGCTGAAGGCAGAGAAAACCCGGACGTGGAGCTGCTGTTCCACTTCACCTTCAGAGAGCTCAATGAGCTCAGAAGCAGAACGTTCAGCCTGGTGGAGCTGCTGCACCACTGCTTCAGGCAAACCAAAGATCTCTTCAGCTTTAACGGTCTCCAGCTGCTCTTCATCTTGGACGGTCTGGACGAGTACAGTCTTCCTCTGGACTTCAGCATTAAGGTCCTGATGGATCCCACAGAGAGCGCCTCAGTGGAGGAGCTGCTGGTGAACCTCATCAGGGGGGACCTGCTTCCCTCCGCTCGCCTCTGGATAACCACACGCCCCGCGGCGGCCAATCAGATCCCTGAGGAGTGCGTCTCCATGGTGACAGAGGTGCGAGGGTTCACCGACGAACAGAAGGAGCTGTACTTCAGGAACAGGTTCACAGACGAGGCCCCCAAAGTCATCTCCCACATCAAGACATCACGGAGCCTCTTCATCATGTGCCACCTCCCGATCATCTGCTGGATCATCTCTGATGTTCTGCTCCATCTGATAAACACAAACACTGAAGATCTTCCAACAACCCTCACTGAGATGTACGTCCACTTCCTGGTGGTCCAAGTCAAAGTCAAGAACAAAAAGTACGAAGGCCAAAAAGAGTCAGTTGATCCCTGGACTGAAAAGACCAGGGAGATGGTGAAGTCTCTGGGAAAACTGGCCTTTGAGAAGCTGCTGAACGGAAAGCTGATCTTCTACGAGAGTGACCTGAGCGAGTGTGGGCTGGAATCTGAGAAGATCGCTCAATCCGGAGTCTTCACACAGGTGTTCAGTGAGCAGCCAGGCCAAGGAGAGAGCAAAGTCTACTGCTTCATCCATCTGAGTGTGCAGGAGTTCCTGGCTGCTCTTCACGTCCATGAGACCTTCTACAGCTCTGGAGAGAACCTGCTGTCCCCATCACGCTCCTCTGAGAGCCCTGAGACCTTCTACTGCTCTGCTGTGGACCAGGCCTTACAGAGTCCAAACGGACACCTGGACCTGTTCCTGCGCTTCCTCCTGGGGCTGTCTCTGCCGACCAATCAGAGGCTGCTGCAGGGTCTGCTGATTGAAACAGGAAGTGACTTGACCAATCAGAGGACAGTGAAGTACGTCAAACAGGAGCTGGATGAATGGGGCGTGTCTGCAGAGCGGAGGCTGAACCTGCTGCACTGTCTGAGCGAGCTGAACGACCGCAGTCTGGTGGAGGAGATCCAGAAGGTCATGAGAGGAGGACGTCTCTCTTACGCATTCCTGTCTCCAGCTCAGTGGTCCGCCATGTCCTTCCTCCTGCTGTCCTCAGACTCAGACCTGGACCACTTTGACCTCAGGAAATACTGTCCCAGAGAGGAGGGTCTCCTGGGTCTGCTGCCCGTCGTCAAAGCCTCCACCAAAGCCACGTGAGTTTCCTCCCTCAGCTGTGTCCTGTGTGTGGACATGGTCAGACATGGTCAGTGATGTCTCCTCTCTCCTCAGCCTGTCCATCTGTGATCTGACCTCTGACTGCTGTGGTCCTCTGGCCTCAGTGCTCAGCTCCTCCAGTCTCAAACACCTGGACCTCAGTATGAATTACCTCCTGGACTCAGGAGTGGAGCTGCTGTGTGAGGGACTGAAGACCTGCAGGCTGGACACTCTCAGGTGAGTCTCAGAACAGTGGAAACAGCAGCTCACATCAGTTACGACGGTGCAGCTGAACACATGGATGTTTCCTCAGTGTCAGTTTAGAGAGTAGTGTCTAGTTTAGTCTTTAACATCTTAGTTTTAATGTCAGAGTAAAAACAGATTAAGTTTTCAACATCTGCACTTTAGTTACTCCTAGAGACTCCACACTTTACAAGCTGGAAGTCAGCATTCAGAAGCTTTTTACACAAGGATTTTTACAGATCTAATTCCTGACGTGTTTATTCAGCGTTGAACCAAAAATACGGAGGAATTATACATTTATACGTCTTGAAGTCACTCGATGGTGCATTCCTCTTTTATTATCTAAATACAAGTAAAGTGTAATGTAACTAAATGTAGTTTAATATAATTATATTACAAGTAGGGCAGGGTACTGTTAAATGGTAGCCACATTAGTGAACTGTTGCACTCGTCCATGTAGACGTGCACACGCTGGCTTCAGAAATGTTCAGCTTTTGTCGATGTTGCCTGGCACTAAACCAGTCAGCCAGGGTTTCATGATTATATGCTCCATCTCCACACCATGGAGCTAAAATACCGTCCACTTTCACAGCTCAACACGTCTGTATAAACTTGTGATCCGGCTGGAACACATGTGAGTCGCTTCCGTAGCCGCTGCAGTTTTGTCGTGTCCCGTGTGTTGGTTTTCACCTCGGAGGCGATGGGTTTCACCCGTCGTTCCTCAGAATCATACGCTTCAATAAACGTGAGAGCATTTAACGATGCACTGGAAACAACACATGATTCAATAAAGTGGGCTCTACCTATCACTACCATTCAGTTCCAGTTTGTAATACTCAAAATATCCAGTTTGGACTAGTAAAGGCTGGGGTCGCTACCTCCTATTGGACATTATATTTGCCTGGATTCACCTGAACTTTTATAGGATCTGTATCCTGCTATTTTAGCCATTCCAAAGTTAAGTATAGACATGTATATGATATATTGTACCTCTACCATTATGGAGCACTTTGTGATAAATATAAGTGTTTTCTGGAGGTATTTTTCAAACCCGGAAGAGACAACGCTTCGATTCAGTTAACTCCGCCCCCTCTCTCCGCACATACTTTACCGTAATATAAATAAACAACAATAAGTGAAGCTACTTCACGATGCAGTTATACGGAGTTGACATCTGCAACACAGCTTCATAAATGGCTAACACACATGCTATTATGCTAACACACATGCTAATATGCTAACACACAAGCTAATATGCTAACACACATGCTAATATGCTAACACACACATGCTAATATGCTAACACACATGCTAATATGCTAACACACATGCTAATATGCTAACACACACATGCTAATATGCTAACACACATGCTAATATGCCAACACACACATGCTAATATGCTAACACACATGTTAATATGCTAACACACAAGCTAATATGCTAACACACATGCTAATATGCTAACACACATGCTAATATGCTAACACACACATGCTAATATGCTAACACACATGCTAATATGCTAACACACACATGCTAATATGCTAACACACATGCTAATATGCTAACACACACATGCTAATATGCTAACACACATGCTAATATGCTAACACACAAGCTAATATGCTAACACACATGCTAATATGCTAACACACATGCTAATATGCTAACACACACATGCTAATATGCTAACACACATGCTAATATGCTAACACACATGCTAATATGCTAACACACACTTGCTAATATGCTAACACACATGCTAATATGCTAACACACATGCTAACACACGTTTGGACTGACTCACCCTCTGGTCCATCGCTGTTTACATTATGGGACTCGCATTGGTTATAAAAATTAATCCACTTTGGTTCTGGTGAAGGTTCACAAACATCCATCAGACACAGTCACAGAAAAAACAATATTTTGGTGAAAGTCACTGAATCCCGGAGAAAAAAATCTACTTCTGACGAGTGGCCTCTTCTTGAAAAGGTTGAATCATAGACTGTATAAACTCTCGTCCTCGTAGCCAAACACGCTTCTTTTTCTCCGTGACATGATCGTTAGGTAAGAATAAAGAACAGGTGTGTCCAGTTATAACGAGCTCCATCTTCAGCTGCAGCGCAAACATGACTGATCTGTTCAGACGCTCAGGGATGTGTTTGTTTTGGCCACAGCTGACCTGGAAGCACCTCGGGCACATCCTTTCTTTTTTTTTTTTCTCTTTGTTTCTCTCTTACGACAGAAATAATGAAAAAGGTGTTTTACAAATTAAAATCAGGCTTTAAGACATTACATTACAGACGTCGAGCACTTCCGTTCCGCTGTGACGACACAACAGAGCACTCAGTCGTTCACCAGGAGAGGGCGGAGCCTCAGAGAGCAGGAGGGCGGAGCCTCAGAGAGCAGGAGGGCGGAGCCTCAGAGAGCAGGAGGGCGGAGCCTCAGAGAGCAGGATTCAGGAGGATTACTGAGAGCTGCGTGAATGAAGCAAAAACCACTCTGGGGTTTTTTTTGATAAGGAAATAGCAAAACAACATGGCTAAAAGGTCAGTGTACTTTTGGGTATTTGGATTTTCTTTATTGGAATGAAAATCAAAAATGGAAAAACAAGTTGTTTTTCAATTTTGGTTTGCAAATCAAAAAACGAAACATGAAAAAACAGCAATTTTTCAAGTGAATGAAACGCTGTTTTTAAAGATAAAGCTGATTTTCATGTTTTCACTGTATATTTAATAAACAAAAAACAAATTAAGACGAAAACGAAAAACAACCCAATTTTCGTTTATGTAACCGGAAGTTGTCATATTTGTGCTCCAAGAGCGCTGAAGATAAACGCCTCTTATATGAAGGTGCAGTTTGCTTGTGATTGTCGGCCTGCGGCTCCAAGTGTTGCCGCTGCATCGGCACCTTTAGACCATTCCTTTGGTTCGTGGCAGCAGACACTATAGATTCTATAACAGGAATGATGGCAATAAAAAAAATCTCTATACGAGGCCGGAGTCTGGGGTCTCCTTTGTGCACAGTGAGGCACTGGTGTGAACCAAAGAGCGCAGGATTTTCTCTGTCATCAATGGCCGATTAGCAAATCAAGGACAGGAACACATTCACTTTCATCTCAAGTTAGCAAAGGTCTAATGAAAAGTGCTGGAGAGACACGAACAAATATGTTTTAGAAAACTGTAGGATTGATCTAGTCAGTTTTATGCACAACTGTCTCTCTACGATACTGTCCTTCAGTAGATCAGTCTCTTGACTAACCGTCAATGATCTAAACCAGGGTGGTCAAGGGTTAGCTCGTATTTAACCACTTCTTTGCCAATATTTCTTAATGCGGTTTTTTTTCAGATTTTTTTGCGAGCAACAACAAATATGCCACTTTCGCGGCAAACACCTATATCATTGGATAGGCCTCGATGCCCTGAGTCACTCTAGTAGTGTTTTGGGCTCGTCATCGACTACTTTCTTGTCAATGTTGCGCCTTCACTGGATTTTTCACCTTTTTTCACACGAGCAGTTACAAATGTGCCGCTTTCGCGGCACACGCCTATTTCACCGGACAGGGCGTGGTGCCGGGAGTCCCTCCCATTACTGTCTAATGCTCCGCGCACTGCCGTACAATTACAATAGGCCCGAGCCCTGCCAGGCCGCTCGGGCCTAATAATAATAATAATAATAATACATTTTATTTGTATAGCGCTTTTCAAGACACTCAAAGACGCTTTACAGAAAACCAGAATAAAATCACACATAAAATGAGCACATTAAAATAGAGGGCAGTTACTCGATATTAAAAGCCTTTTTAAAGAGGTGAGTTTTGAGTTCTTTCTTGAAGGTGGGGGGGTCAGAACAGGCACGGAGCGGTGGGGGCAGTGAGTTCCAGAGTGTGGGGGCAGTGAGTTCCAGAGTGTGGGGGCAGTGAGTTCCAGAGTGTGGGGGCAGTGAGTTCCAGAGTGTGGGGGCGGCGATGGAGAAGGCTCTGTCTCCCCAGGTTCGGCGCTTGGTCTTACAGGGGAGGGACAGGAGGTCGGCGTTGGAGGAGCGGAGGGAGCGAGATGGAGTGTGATGGTGGAGCAGGTCGGTGAGGTATGGAGGGGCCACATTATGGTGGGCTTTGAAAGTGATGAGGAGGACCTGGAACTGGATGTGTTGAGGGACGGGGAGCCAGTGGAGGTTCTGAAGGACAGGGGTGATGTGTTCACGGGAGCGAGTGTGTGTGAGGAGGTGGGCAGCAGAGTTCAGGATGTACTGGAGTTTATTGAGGGGTTTGGATGGTGAGCCGTAGAGGGCGCTGTTGCAGGAGTCGATTCTAGATGTGATGAAGGCATGAATCAGAGTTTCAGCGGCAGAGAAAGTGAGGGATGGGCGGAGTCGTGATATGTTTTTGAGATGGAAGAAAGCAGTCCGGGTTATTTGCTTAATGTGGGGTTCGAAGGAAAGAGTGGGGTCAAGGAGAACACCGAGGTTGCGGATGAGTGGGGTGGAGGAGAACACTGAGGTTGTGGGTGAGCGGGGTCGAGGAGAACACCGAGGTTGCGGATGAGTGGGGTGGAGGAGAACACCGAGGTTGTGGGTGAGTGGGGTGGAGGAGAACACCGAGGTTGCGGATGAGTGGGGTGGAGGAGAACACTGAGGTTGTGGATGAGTGGGGTGGAGGAGAACACCGAGGTTGTGGATGAGTGGGGTGGAGGAGAAAACCGAGGTTGTGGGTGAGTGGGGTGGAGGAGAACAGCGAGGTTGCAGATGAGTGGGGTGGAGGAGAACAGCGAGGTTCTGGATGAGCGGGGTGGAGGAGAACATCGAGGTTGCGGATGAGTGGGGACGGAGTGACGGTGGTGCTGTCGAGATTGAGGCAGAAGTCTTGAGCAGATTTGGTGATGTTTTTTGGACCGATGATGATGATGTCTGTTTTGTCACTGTTTAGTTTAAGAAAGTTGTGTTTTGATGTCGCTCAGGCAGTGGGTGAGGGTGGATATTGGAGTCTATGGATGTGGTGGAGATGTAGACCTGTATGTCGTCAGTGTAGCAGTGAAAGGCCGTGACGTCGGATGATGTTGCCAAGAGGGAGGATGTAGAGGATGAAGAGGAGAGGACCGAGCACCGAACCTTGGGGAACACCCTGAGATAGGGGGGCGATGGAGGAGGAGCAGCGGTTGATGTGGATGAACTGTTGCCGGTTTGAGAGGTAGGACTGAAGCCAGGGCAGAGCAGAGCCAGTGATGTTGAGGTTGGATTTGAGGCGGGACAGGAGGATGGAGTGGCTGATGGTGTCGAGTGCTGCGGTGAGGTCCAGGAGGATGGAGTGGCTGATGGTGTCGAGTGCTGCGGTGAGGTCCAGGAGGATGGAGTGGCTGATGGTGTCGAGTGCTGCGGTGAGGTCCAGGAGGATGAGGATGCTGAGGTGGCCAGAGTCTGAGGAGAGCAGGAGATCATTTATGACTTTTAGCAGGGCTGTGTCGGTGCTGTGTTTTGGGCGAAAACCGGACTGAAATGGTTCGAACAGACTATTGGAGTTGAGATGGGTTTGAAGTTGAGCAGCAATGACTCGCTCTAGAATTTTGGACAGAAATGGAAGATTGGATATGGGCCGGAAATTTGCAGGGTTGTTGTGATCGAGACTAGGTTTTTTTAGTATTGGGGTGATGGCAGCCAGCTTGAGAGACTGTGGAACAGATCCTGAGGTAAGTGAGGCATTTATGATATTTGTGATCAGAGGAGAGATTGTGGAGAGGCAGGTTTTGATGAGAGGAGAGGGGAGAGGGGATCCAGGGAGCAAGTGGGAATTTTCATGCCGGATAGAAGTTTTGTCAGTTGAACAGAGGAGATGGGCGTAAAATCTGAGAGCTGCTGATTGGAGCTGGGAGGTGAATCAGGGGGAGCTGAGTGAGCAGAGGAGAGATCGAGGGAACTGTAAATAGTGTCAATTTTGGACTGGAAGAAAGATTGAAAACTATAGCATTTGGCTGTGGTAAAGGATGAGGAGATGTTGTCGTGTGGCTTCAGAAGTGAATTGATTGTTGAGAAAAGAGATTTGGGGTTATTGGAGCCAGAGTGGATGAGGTTTGAGTAGTAATTGGAACGGGCAGAATTTAGGGCATCTTTGTATTGCTGTATGTAGTCTGTGTAGGTTTGGAGATGGACAGTTAAACCAGACTTCTTGTACAGTCTCTCAAGCTGGCGTTCATGGGATTTCATTTTATGGAGCTCAGGGGTGTACCAGGGGGCAGTGTGAGTAAAGGAGACCGTTTTTGTTTTTGTAGGAGCCAGTACATCAAGACAGGAGGAAAGAGTGTCGTTGTAGTGGGTGACCAGTTCAGATGGGTTGTCAGACGGTGGGGGAGGGGAGGTTTCCAGTTTAGTAGTGAGTAGAGCAGAGAGAGCAGAAGGATCGATGGATTTGAGGTTCCGGAAAGCTATTTCACGTTTTGTTTTGGGGACAGCAAAGGAAGTGTTCATGTCAAATGTGATGGCCAGGTGATCTGATATGTGTAGGTTATGGCTGGACAGGTTGTTGATTGTGAAGCCAGTGGAGCAAACCAGATCTAGGATGTGGCCTCGGGTGTGAGTTGGGAAGTTGACTTGTTGAGTGAAGTTGAAACAGTTCTGAAGGTCCAGGAATTCAGCAGCAGGTTTGGAGTTACTATTGTCGATGTGAAAATTAAAGTCGCCAAGCAGAAGGATGGATGATGATATGGCACTAATATGAGTAAGAACATCTGTAAAGTCTGTGAGGAAACAGGGGTTTGGTTTAGGAGGGCGGTAAATTACAGCAGTGACAAGAGGAGAGGGACCAGACAATTTGAAAGCAATGTATTCAAATGAGTGAATATTGGGAAGAGAGATGGGGGTTACTTTAATGTCCTTTTTGTGAATGACTGCTATACCACCACCCCGCCCCTCAGGTCGGGGTTTTTCAATGTAACTGAATCCGGGAGGGGTTGTCTGATTTAAGGAGAAATAGTCCAAAGGTTTGTGCCAGGTTTCGGTCAGACAGAGACAGTCCAGCTTATTGTCAGTGATGTACTCGTTTAGGATGAGGCCCTTGTTATTGAGTGAGCGGGTGTTGAGGAGAGAGAGTTTCAGATGACGTGAGTTTGTGGTATGATGCGAGCAGCGAGGGAGAGGACGGAGATTGGTCCGATTCACGTGCAGTTTGTTGTGATGACGTAATGCGGAAGCAGGTGAGCGGTGAGACCAGACAGACGGGATGGCGTTAGCGGATGAAGTGTGGCAGGAGAATGTGCGACCAGAGCCGCGATGCGGTGGCCGGGAACTACGAAGTAGTCCGAGTTGCTGGAGAGCGGCAGTGCAGAGCGGGCGGCGGCAGCGGTTGTTCAGTCCGCGGAGGGTCGAAGCGGAGTACTGCAGCGGCATGCTCTGTGAGGCTAATGCTGGCGCGTTAGCCGCGCACCTGCGAAGCTCCCGGGTCGAGATCGTGCAGGGAGGAGACCGATGGATAAATCCAGAGAGAGCGAGGGAGCTCACAATTGTCAGCAGGGTGTAGATCATTGCCGCGCAAGGAGTCCGGTGGTGGGCGAGGGGTCCCGTCAGAGGACGTGCTGTCTGCATTGAGGAGTAGCGGTGGATCACTGGAGGGCTAGCGCCGAGCTAGCAGGCACAGGTGCAACGTTGGACTGAGCGCACCAGGATTGATGGATCCTGGAGGGACAATCCGTTGAGCTGTGGCCAGATTGTAGACACAGTGACACCACTACAGATGCTCTGGGCAGGACAGATACCGTCGGACGGAAGCAGGAGCCGTGTATGACAGCCACCGGACAGGAGCTGGCGCGGGACAGGGGGCGCGGGACAGGGGGCGCGGGACAGGGGGCGCGGGACAACGGGCGCGGGACAGGGGGCGCGGGACAGCGGGACAGGGGGCGCGGGACAGGGGGCGCGGGACAGGGGGCGCCTCTGTGCAGGTGAGCCAGGTCTTCGGAGAAATTAATCCAAAGTTTTGTTCTTAGCTGATTAGTGGCAATACAGTTTGTGGTGGATTTGAAACCAAATCAAAGCCAGCGTAGCGTAGATAAAACAGAAAACTTATCAGATCAGAGACGGAGCGGCATCCAGTGTGTGCCAGCATCCGCCATCTTGAGAAAGTTTATGCTGGTATAGACCAGGTTTGTACCAGTTTGGACTGGTTTATACAGAGTGAGCGCTTACACTGTGCAAAGACCTTTGACTGTGAAGAACTTTGTCTTTGTCATCGAACAGCTCGTGTTCAGGAAGAGTTTATCTGAAAGAAAACAGTCCTGATGTGGATCTGTCTCTGCAGATCAGGAGGGAACTGCATGTTAAGTGTCATGTGACGCAGCTGAACGACATTTTATACCTGCGATGTTTCCATTGAATTAAAATAACACAGGTATCGAAAAAAGTACAGTTAGGGAACCGAAAAGCAGGTATCGTTATAGTAGTGGAATCAGGGGAAAAAACGAGTGTTACCCAGTCCTGATTACAAGTGCAGTGTTTAAAATGAGCTTTCTAGCAAACATATCCAAGTGCCTGAAAATAATGCACTATCAGTAATTCTGTACATTTGTACTGATAAATAGTGAACTTATGGAAAGTAAGTCAAGTTTATTTGTAAAGCTTTTTCCACAGATAGAAATTAAAAAGTGTTGTGCAGACAGAACAGAACAAAAAGTCCACAGAGGGTCTGGGATCTGGGGACTACAGCCTGAAACTCCAGATCTCGGGTTTTAACTGAGTTTTGGGTCTTCAGGAGACCCTGATTGGAAGACCGAAGGGTGAGCCCTGAGGGGAGTGATGAACTGAGGGGCCATGACACACTCGGAAAGTCAGGACTAACATTGTAAAGTTCACGCCTAATTAGACAGGAGGCTGATGTGGCTGTTCAGGGTGTGACCTGTCAAAAGTCTGGCAGCAGAGTTTGGTACAAACTCAAGTTGACTAATTACACACAAGTGAAAACCTGATTTTGACTTCTTACTCACTTTAGAGATATTTCTCAGGCAATAAAAGGTTTTTGTACAGCTGAAGAGAGTGACCCTCCAAAGACACGGACGGATCAACAGTGTCGGGGACGTTTCTTTTCAAAAGTTACTTTTCTCGTTATTTCTTTTTAAAAAGTAACCTGGTACTTTTCTTAGTTACTGTTACGGCTCAACAATGGACACCAAACGAAGGGAAAAAGGTTTAGGTACTCTACGTAACTTCGTTTGTGTAACGTGTTTCTTTGTACACCCAACACTGGTGATCAACACCAGCCCAAGGTTTGAGGCTGGTTTAAGCGGACGAGCCCAGAGCACCAGGGGCGTTCTTCAGGGGATCGTTTTTATCAGTAGCAATGACCAGAATTTATGTTTTGTTCAGATTTATCTGAAGGTCATTTGACGATAACCAGTTTGTGATGCAAGATACACATAAGTAAACTTTATTTATATAACCCTTTCACAGACAGAGGTCAGGAAGTGAATCACAACCAAATACAAAAAATAAAATACACAATCATAAAGGCCGTTTTATTCCACATTTCAAAAACACAGATTAAACATGAGACTCTGAGTGACTGAAGGAGCAATGAACTTTGAAGTACATTTTTTGATTCTCTTTATTCATCATTTTGGAGCAGGTTTGAATTTACTTAATTGTCTTTGGAATAAACAACAATTGTGCTGAAGCTCAATGTGAGAACGCACTGAGGTGTAAGTTAAGTTGATATAGAGCGTATTTGACCTTTGACCCAGTGGCTGTGTGGGTGGTTTGCTTAGCACCTTTGCTTTCCATCCTGGTGGCTTCTATGATGCTTCAGGATCAATTTTATTTCAGCTTTTTCAGGGTTTCTGGTAGTTTTTCTGAATGGAATATTCAAATATCCTTGGATACGGTTCAACCAGCAGTGAAAACCTGAAACACTTGACCATTGATCCCCAAATGAACTTTTTTTTACATTAAAAGTAGCTTAGGTGAGACAAAAGATGTGATCTGTCCTTCAACACATCTGAAGTGTTTATAATGGTGCATCATCAGTACAGTTAGTATGAAAATAGCACGTCTAAGTTTACTGATGTCATGTCTTCTCTGCCCCCCCTCAGCTGTGTCCTGTGTGTGGACATGGTCAGACAGGGTCAGTGGTGTCTCCTCTGTCCTCAGCCTGTCCTTCTGTGGTCTGACCTCTGACTGCTGTGGTCCTGGTGGTCCTCTGTCCTCAGTGATGTCTCCTCTGTCCCCTCTGTCCTCAGCCTGTCCCTCTGTGGTCTGACCTCTGACTGCTGTGGTCCTGGTGGTCCTCTGTCCTCAGTGATGTCTCCTCTGTCTCCTCTGTCCTCAGCCTGTCCTTCTGTGGTCTGACCTCTGACTGCTGTGGTCCTGGTGGTCCTCTGTCCTCAGTGATGTCTCCTCTGTCCTCAGCCTGTCCCTCTGTGGTCTGACCTCTGACTGCTGTGGTCCTGGTGGTCCTCTGTCCTCAGTGATGTCTCCTCTGTCTCCTCTCTCCTCAGCCTGTCCTCCTGTGGTCTGACCTCTGACTGCTGTGGTCCTGGTGGTCCTCTGTCCTCAGTGATGTCTCCTCTGTCTCCTCTGTCCTCAGCCTGTCCCTCTGTGGTCTGACCTCTGACTGCTGTGGTCCTGGTGGTCCTCTGTCCTCAGTGATGTCTCCTCTGTCCTCAGCCTGTCCCTCTGTGGTCTGACCTCTGACTGCTGTGGTCCTGGTGGTCCTCTGTCCTCAGTGATGTCTCCTCTGTCTCCTCTGTCCTCAGACTGTCCCTCTGTGGTCTGACCTCTGACTGCTGTGGTCCTGGTGGTCCTCTGTCCTCAGTGATGTCTCCTCTGTCTCCTCTCTCCTCAGCCTGTCCTCCTGTGGTCTGACCTCTGACTGCTGTGGTCCTCTGGCCTCAGTGCTCAGCTCCTCCAGTCTCAAACACCTGGACGTCAGTATGAATGACCTCGAGGACTCAGGAGTGGAGCTGCTGTGTGAGGGACTGAAGAGCGCCCCCTGCAGGCTGGACACTCTCAGGTGAGTCTCAGAACAGTGGAAACAGCAGCTCACATCAGTTACGATGGATGTTTCCTCAGTGTCAGCTTAGTGTCTACCGTGTGCTCCAGATGATTATGCAGATGTTATTTCAGTGTCATGAAGGTAAAGGTTTGAATCACTCACATCCACCTCAGACGCCTGTGGGGATTCGTTTGTCAGGTTAAGCCCAGTTCCTCCGGCGCGACGCTGCTCCTGACGGGTCGGCCCAGTGGAGGATGGGTCAAATGCAGAGGACACATTTCCCTATGGGGACAATTATTAAGCAGATCACCATTTTCAAGCAATATCGGAAAGAAAAAGGACCTCTCTGCTGATGAAGAGCCAAATAAAAAAGAGCTTTTTAGCCACAAATGGCTGATGTTACAGTTTCTACATCTGATAGGTGCAGGGGCGGATCTAGAAGGGTGGCACAGGGTGGCACAGGGTGGCACAGTGAAGGTCTTGCCACCCCAGCTGCCATGTCTCACATCTGCTCTGAAAGCTCCTCGGATGCTTCACAGGCTCACTCTCAGTTAGTACTTTTTTTGACAGGACAAAGAATTATAACTTTATTGCTAAATAAGGAGCAACTCCTGTGGCTCCCAAGAGGATGATTTATTTATGTATTTTTACAAAAGTTTAAATGTTATCTGAGTTCGAAACCCCCTACTTATAACAATGCTACTATTTTATATAGTTTTAGGAGGCTCAGGCGGCGTCTGTGTTGCCACCACAGAAATGACCTCTGACCCTGCTTGCCACCCTGTGTTTTTTCCTAGACCCGCCCCTGCATAGGCGTGTACATTCAGGAGCCAAAGCTACAACAATGCTTTGCTTCTATTATTATTATTAATTATAGCCGCATTGAACGACCTGTAATTCCCGCCCCCCCGCATATTCTCTTTTGCGTAGTGTGCTGTTACTGTCTTTGGCTTGTCTTCTGTGTCTTTTGTGTGTGTCTCTGTGACGGCTGTGAAAACAAATTTCCCCCTGTGGGACAATAAAGGTCTATCTATCTATCTATCTATCTATCTATCTATCTATCTATCTATTCTACCAAAGGTCCAGACAAAAATGTAATTTCTTATTAGGCCACTTTTCCACCAGTAACAGTGAATTTAATGGAATTTTGGCAATTTCTGTTACACGTCAACCTTTGCGATGTTCAAATGTTTTTTGTCATCTGGTTCACTTACACTGAGTTGAAATGTTTGAATCCTATCTATGAATTATTAATTATTAACTGGACCTTTTAATGGAGGTCCACCCTTCAAAAACAGTACAGAGACTGAACATATACCATCGAACTCGTCTTTTGACCCATAACAACATATTTTGAAGAAAGGCTTCAATGTCGCTCCTGTTTGAGGCCTTGGCCCTGATCCCCTTTTCAAGTCTGTTTGGGGACAGCCAAAAACTCTCCCGGGGTTCTGGGGTGAAATCAAACACTTGTTTATGGTACAGAGCCCTTATGACGATATGTGGACCACCCTGGGATCAAAGGTCAAGGCGCAGTTGACATAAAGCAACAGTTTTGGACATTGTCCCTGTTGGAATTGTCTTTTTTCACACTCTTTTTGGTTCCTAAGTGCATTTTGGGTCAAGCTGGGAGGCTGATCATCAAGAGTCTGATCTGGGTCGAGTGATCTGAGTGAATCAGTCTGACTCTCAAGTTACAGAGGTCAAAGGGGGTCAGAGACGCTTCTGTTTCTCCTTAATGACATTTGTCATTGCTTTTTAGCCACCGATTCTAAATGAATGTCGGGATGGGGCTGATATTAGCGTTTGTACATCTCACGAGTCTGTACGATCATGAGCCAAAGCGAGAAGTGCGTGTGACCGGAGCTCCTATCAAAGGTCCAGCCAAAGAGCCAATACATTTCATTTGGGGTGTTTCAGCATTGGAAAAAGTGCCCCCAGTGGAAGGCTTTTGTCTGAAAATAATCTGCAATGAAGAAACTGTAAAATCCGCCCCATGCCAATATTCATTTAGAATATGTGGCTAAAAAGCAATGACCAATTCCATTGAGGAGACGGTGAGTAAAGTCTGACCAGTGACTTCAGATCTTCATATTCAGCAACCACTCCTGGAGATCGTCATGCTGAATCTGCTGCCTCCTGGCTTGAGCAAAAATGGATTCAGGAACCAAAAAGTTCTTAAAGGTCTCAAAATATTCCAACAAGGCCACTTTCCAAAACCCAGGTCAACCATTTTAGCACCAGTGTTTGATTTTCAGGATCTTTATATTGAAAGAATCAATGGAACGAGGTGGAAGGAAAAGTACCCCATGTGGAAGGGGCGTGACTACGTGGGAGGAGCTTGGTAATGGGCGTGACTACGTGGGAGGAGCGTGATAATGGGCGTGACTACGTGGGAGGAGCTTGGTAATGGGCGTGACTACGTGGGAGGAGCTTGATAATGGGCGTGACTACGTGGGAGGAGCGTGATAATGGGCGTGACTACGTGGGAGGAGCGTGATAATGGCCGTGACTACGTGGGAGGAGCGTGATAATGGGCGTGACTATGTGGGAGGAGCTTGATAATGGGCGTGTCTACGTGGGAGGAGCTTGATAATGGGCGTGACTACGTGGGAGGAGCGTGATAATGGGCGTGTCTACGTGGGAGGAGCTTGATAATGGGCGTGTCTATGTGGGAGGAGCTTGATAATGGGCGTGTCTACGTGGGAGGAGCGTGATAATGGGCGTGACTACGTGGGAGGAGCTTGATAATGGGCGTGACTATGTAGGAGGAGCTTGATAATGGGCGTGACTACGTGGGAGGAGCGTGATAATGGGCGTGACTCAGCTGTGTCCTGTGTGTGGACATTGTCAGGGTCAGTGAAGTCTCCTCAGCCTGTCCTTCTGTGGTCTGACCTCTCGTTGCTGTGGTCCTGGTGGTCCTCTGTCCTCAGTGATGTCTCCTCTGTCTCCTCTCCTCAGCCTGTCCTTCTGTGGTCTGACCTCTGACTGCTGTGGTCCTGGTGGTCCTCTGTCCTCAGTGATGTCTCCTCTGTCTCCTCTCCTCAGCCTGTCCTTCTGTGGTCTGACCTCTGACTGCTGTGGTCCTGGTGGTCCTCTGTCCTCAGTGATGTCTCCTCTGTCTCCTCTCTCCTCAGGCTGTCCTTCTGTGGTCTGACCTCTGACTGCTGTGGTCCTCTGGCCTCAGTGCTCAGCTCCTCCAGTCTGACTCTCCTGGACCTCAGTAACAATGACCTCCAGGACTCAGGAGTGGAGCTGCTGTGTGAGGGACTGAAGAGCGCCCCCTGCAGGCTGGACACTCTCAGGTGAGTCTCAGAACAGTCCACTGTCTGTCACGACGGTGCAGCTGAACACAGTGATGTTTCCTTAGTGTCAGTTTCACACTGGTTATACCGGTGCCCCCCCCCGGACCCCTGGTTATACCGGTGCCCCCCGGTTACCATGGGGCTGGAGAATCCAGATCAAATCAGTCACTTCATGTAAACAAAGCCGTTTTCAGAAACTGCAGTGTCGACATGTCGGTGCAAATGAACATTTTACACAAATCCATCGGAAACATCAGATTTGAGCGAAGAACATTTTCCCTCGTTCTCCGTTTAAATGAACGGGCTTCACGCTCGACCGAAGTGTCAGGACAACGGAAGTGCCGAGACAAAGCACAAAGTGTCAAAAGTGGGCGGGGTGGAATAAGTTATAAGTTATAATTATTAATGAACATTGCAAACGCTCTACCAGAGGCTGGAACATTGACGGCTTTTATTTTGTAGGGACAACAGGAAGGGTTTCGCTGCCATCAGCGGAGGCTTGACATCGATGTGTCAGTGCAGATTTGTTTATTTGTTGTTTTCTTGTGTAAAAGGCAAGTTTAGACGGAGCGTTTGTGTTTGTGATCGATCATAAAACTGACCCGAGAGAAGACGAGACGCTCGCGCTGTTCGGAGGAGTTACTCTGAGGCGGGACTGACCTGGAGCTGGACATGCTGAGGACGCCATGGGGCCATGGGACACAGAAGGTTTGAAAAGTGGTTAAATCTGTGTCAAAGATACGCTTGGATCAGCTCCTCCACAGCGTCCCCTCAGCCTGGGTTCCTGTGTTCACCTCCTGCACCGGCTCTTCAGGCCATCAAAGGTGTTGACACCATTTAAAGCGCTCCTTTTGAGGAATGGCATAAACAAACCTCTGTTCAGAGCGCCGCCATGTTGGATTACGTGGGACTCTCACGAGAGGATGTGTCGCGTTTAGGCTAAAAATAGGTTTGGTGCTTGAACGGCATCTTTTACCTCCATTGTAACAAGAAACTATACCTGAAACATGGATGGAGCAGTGAGTAATGAAGACTTTCCTCCAGAAGCTCTCAGGATCTACAGCAGCTGTGAAGATGCCTTTGCACCGTTGGACTCTGACTGACTGGGAGACCCCCCAGTGCGGGGACGGGGTTATGTTCCAGCGAGGTCCAGACCAGATGGAAGATTTTGAATTCATAACTTAAAAATAAATAGAAACACGTGATTGAGGCTGCATTTAATGGTTCTAAATTCAGAAATGTCCAGAGGATTTTGTAAATGCTAAAGCAGAGGACGGCTCATCCAGGTCATTTTTCACTTCTCAGAGCTGCTTTTTGTGTTGCTACTTTTACTTTGTGGCTCACAGTGAGGCCTTCAGCTCAGAAAGGACAGTGATGTGATTTATTTCCTGACGCCTCAGAATCTGGAGTGTAACGCCCGGCTCACATCAAAGCCGTTTAAGGTCCGGTACGGCCTCCGCAAACTTAGAAAGTCCTTCAAACCAATGTTGCAAACTCACACTGCTCCCGGACCGTAGTTAATGTGAGCCTGGGGTTAACATGAAACATGAAACATGGTCTTCTTTAAAATGACAACGAACACAATGGTGTGAATCATCATCAAATGGGCTAAAATGTGGACCAGTGTCAGAAGTGCCTTTCAACATTTGGGATGGTAAACTTCAACAGCTGAAAATATATTTCAACTGGACCTTTTTTTGTATCAACTAAACCATTTCAACAGTCGTCCACCTGTCCTCATCAGTTTGGTCTTTGAGCCTGAGCTCTGGTCTCATACTCACAGGTGGAGGTGATGACCCAATAGGCCACACCTGTGTCAGTCTGTGTTGCCAGATAAGATGGTAGACCTCCCTCTAGTCTAAGGGGAAAACATGTGAGCTCTCAAACCTCTGAGGTGTTGTACATCTGAAGTTTCTATAATGATACACCATCAGTACAGTTAGTATGAAAACTGTGCCCCCCCCAGCTGTGTCCTGTGTGTGGACATTGTCAGATAGGGTCAGTGACTGTCTCCTCTCCTCAACCTGTCCCTCTGTGGTCTGACCTCTGACTGCTGTGGTCCTGGTGGTCCTCTGTCCTCAGTGATGTCTCCTCTGTCTCCTCTCCTCAGCCTGTCCCTCTGTGGTCTGACCTCTGACTGCTGTGGTCCTGGTGGTCCTCTGTCCTCAGTGATGTCTCCTCTGTCTCCTCTCCTCAGGCTGTCCCTCTGTGGTCTGACCTCTGACTGCTGTGGTCCTGGTGGTCCTCTGTCCTCAGTGATGTCTCCTCTGTCTCCTCTCTCCTCAGGCTGTCCTTCTGTGGTCTGACCTCTGACTGCTGTGGTCCTCTGGCCTCAGTGCTCAGCTCCTCCAGTCTGACTCTCCTGGACCTCAGTAACAATGACCTCCAGGACTCAGGAGTGGAGCTGCTGTGTGAGGGACTGAAGAGCGCCCCCTGCAGGCTGGACACTCTCAGGTGACGCGCTCCCATCATGCACTCTGCTGCTCTTAAAGACAACAATCCAAATGTTTCCTCATGAACCGGATGATTTTGCTGAGACTCCATTAGAAACCAATGAGTCTGATCCATCCTTTGTCTTTAGGCTGTCTGGATGTATGGTCACCGAGAGGGGCGGGGCTTCTCTGGCCGCCGCTCTGTGCTCCGCCCCCTTCCATCTAAAAGAGTTAGACCTGAGCTACAACCATCCAGGATCCTCCAGAGAGAAGCTGACCTCTCTACAGGCCTCACAGCGCCCCCTGCAGACGCTCAGGTGAGTGTTGACCTCTCTACAGGCCTCACAGCGCCCCCTGCTGACCCTCAGGTGAGTGTTGACCTCTCTACAGGCCTCACAGCGCCCCCTGCAGACGCTCAGGTGAGTGCTGACCTCTCTACAGGCCTCACAGCGCCCCCTGCAGACGCTCAGGTGAGGGCTGACCTCTCTACAGGCCTCACAGCGCCCCCTGCAGACCCTCAGGTGAGTGTTGACGTCTCTACAGGCCTCACAGCGCCCCCTGCAGACGCTCAGGTGAGTGTTGACCTCTCTACAGGCCTCACAGCGCCCCCTGCAGACCCTCAGGTGAGTGTTGACCTCTCTACGGGCCTCACAGCGCCCCCTGCAGACGCTCAGGTGAGTGTTGACCTCTCTACAGGCCTCACAGCGCCCCCTGCAGACCCTCAGGTGAGTGCTGACCTCTCTACGGGCCTCACAGCGCCCCCTGCAGACGCTCAGGTGAGTGTTGACCTCTCTACAGGCCTCACAGCGCCCCCTGCAGACCCTCAGGTGAGTGCTGACCTCTCTACGGGCCTCACAGCGCCCCCTGCAGACGCTCAGGTGAGTGCTGACCTCTCTACAGGCCTCACAGCGCCCCCTGCAGACCCTCAGGTGAGTGTTGACCTCTCTACAGGCCTCACAGCGCCCCCTGCAGACGCTCAGGTGAGCGCTGACCTCACTACAGGCCTCACAGCGCCCCCTGCAGACCCTCAGGTGAGTGTTGACCTCTCTACAGGCCTCACAGCGCCCCCTGCAGACGCTCAGGTGAGCGCTGACCTCTCTACAGGCCTCACAGCGCCCCCTGCAGACTCTCAGGTGAGTGCTGACCTCTCTACAGGCCTCACAGCGCCCCCTGCAGACGCTCAGGTGAGTGCTGACCTCTCTACAGGCCTCACAGAGACCCCTGCAGGCCTCACAGCGCCCCCTGCAGACGCTCAGGTGAGTGCTGACCTCTCTACAGGCCTCACAGAGACCCCTGCAGGCCTCACAGCGCCCCCTGCAGACCCTCAGGTGAGTGCTGACTGCTCTACAGGCCTCACAGCGCCCCCTGCAGACGCTCAGGTGAGTGTTGACCTCTCTACAGGCCTCACAGAGCCCCCTGCAGACCCTCAGGTGAGTGTTGACCTCTCTACAGGCCTCACAGCGCCCCCTGCAGACGCTCAGGTGAGTGTTGACCTCTCTACAGGCCTCACAGCGCCCCCTGCAGACGCTCAGGTGAGTGCTGACCTCTCTACAGGCCTCACAGCGCCCCCTGCAGACCCTCAGGTGAGTGCTGACCTCTCTACAGGCCTCACAGCGCCCCCTGCAGACGCTCAGGTGAGCGTTGACCTCTCTACAGGCCTCACAGCGCCCCCTGCAGACGCTCAGGTGAGTGTTGACCTCTCTACGGGCCTCACAGCGCCCCCTGCAGACGCTCAGGTGAGTGTTGACCTCTCTACAGGCCTCACAGCGCCCCCTGCAGACGCTCAGGTGAGTGTTGACCTCTCTAGAGGCCTCACAGCGCCCCCTGCAGACCCTCAGGTGAGTGTTGACCTCTCTACAGGCCTCACAGCGCCCCCTGCAGACGCTCAGGTGAGTGCTGACCTCTCTACAGGCCTCACAGCGCCCCCTGCAGACCCTCAGGTGAGTGTTGACCTCTCTAGAGGCCTCACAGCGCCCCCTGCAGACCCTCAGGTGAGTGTTGACCTCTCTACAGGCCTCACAGCGCCCCCTGCAGACGCTCAGGTGAGTGCTGACCTCTCTACAGGCCTCACAGCGCCCCCTGCAGACGCTCAGGTGAGTGTTGACCTCTCTACAGGCCTCACAGCGCCCCCTGCAGACCCTCAGGTGAGTGTTGACCTCTCTACAGGCCTCACAGCGCCCCCTGCAGACGCTCAGGTGAGTGTTGACCTCTCTACAGGCCTCACAGCGCCCCCTGCAGACGCTCAGGTGAGTGTTGACCTCTCTACAGGCCTCACAGCGCCCCCTGCAGACCCTCAGGTGAGTGTTGACCTCTCTACAGGCCTCACAGCGCCCCCTGCAGACGCTCAGGTGAGTGCTGACCTCTCTACAGGCCTCAAAGCGCCCCCTGCAGACCCTCCGGTGAGTGTTGACCTCTCTACAGGCCTCACAGCGCCCCCTGCAGACCCTCCGGTGAGTGTTGACCTCTCTACGGGCCTCACAGCGCCCCCTGCAGACGCTCAGGTGAGTGTTGACCTCTCTACAGGCCTCACAGCGCCCCCTGCAGACCCTCAGGTGAGTGTTGACCTCTCTACAGGCCTCACAGCGCCCCCTGCAGACCCTCAGGTGAGTGTTGACCTCTCTACAGGCCTCACAGCGCCCCCTGCAGACCCTCAGGTGAGTGTTGACCTCTCTACAGGCCTCACAGCGCCCCCTGCAGACGCTCAGGTGAGTGTTGACCTCTCTACAGGCCTCACAGCGCCCCCTGCAGACCCTCAGGTGAGTGCTGACCTCTCTACAGTTCTCACAGCGCCCCCTGCAGATGCTCAGGTGAGTGTTGACCTCTCTACAGGCCTCACAGCGCCCCCTGCAGACCCTCAGGTGAGTGCTGACCTCTCTACAGTTCTCACAGCGCCCCCTGCAGATGCTCAGGTTAGTGCTGACCTCTGTACAGGCCTCACAGCGCCCCCTGCAGACGCTCAGGTGAGTGCTGACCTCTCTAAGGGCCTCACAGCGCCCCCTGCAGACCCTCAGGTGAGTGTTGACCTCTCTACAGGCCTCACAGCGCCCCCTGCAGACGCTCAGGTGAGTGCTGACCTCTCTACAGGCCTCACAGCGCCCCCTGCAGACCCTCAGAATCAGATCTGTAAAATCCTTCCAAGTGTGGAGTCGTTAAAGGGTGGAGTCTGTAAAGGGCGGAGTCTGTAAAGGGCGGAGTCTGTAAAGGGCGGAGTCTCTAAAGGGCCATGACACTGTTGACCAATCAGGACCAAAGCATGAAGGACGAGGCTCAGAGACTCTGGTTCAGCTCAGTCTGGTCTGTTCCAGGTTGGATCCTGAGGGAGAGAAGTTCATGGTCCCAGGTCTGAGGAAATGTGAGTATGAGGATGATGTTCCAGTGAGGGTTATGGGGATGATGTTCCAGTGTGTGAGTTATGAGGATGATGTTCCAGTGTGAGTTATGAGGAGGATGTTCCAGTATGTGGGTTATGAGGATGATGTTCCAGTGTGTGTTATGAGGATGATGTTCCAGTGTGAGGGTTATGAGGATGATGTTCCAGTGTGTGGGTTATGAGGATGATGTTCCAGTGTGTGGGTTATGAGGATGATGTTCCAGTGTGTGGGTTATGAGGATGATGTTCCAGTGTGTGAGTTATGAGGATGATGTTCCAGTGTGTGTTCTGAGGATGATGTTCCAGTGTGAGTTATGAGGATGATGTTCCAGTGTGTGAGTTATGAGGATGATGTTCCAGTGTGAGTTATGAGGATGATGTTCCAGTGTGTGGGTTATGAGGATGATGTTCCAGTGTGTGGGTTATGAGGATGATGTTCCAGTGTGGGTTATGAGGATGATGTTCCAGTGTGAGGGTTATGAGGATGATGTTCCAGTGTGTGAGTTATGAGGATGATGTTCCAGTGTGAGTTATGAGGATGATGTTCCAGTGTGTGTTATGAGGATGATGTTCCAGTGTGGGTTATGAGGATGATGTTCCAGTGTGTGGGTTATGAGGATGATGTTCCAGTGTGGGTTATGAGGATGATGTTCCAGTGTGAGTTATGAGGATGATGTTCCAGTGTGTGGGTTATGAGGATGATGTTCCAGTGTGAGTTATGAGGATGATGTTCCAGTGTGTGGGTTATGAGGATGATGTTCCAGTGTGTGAGTTATGAGGATGATGTTCCAGTGTGAGGGTTATGAGGATGATGTTCCAGTGTGAGGGTTATGTGGATGATGTTCCAGTGTGGGTTATGAGGATGATGTTCCAGTGTGGGTTATGAGGATGATGTTCCAGTGTGTGGGTTATGAGGATGATGTTCCAGTGTGTGGGTTATGAGGATGATGTTCCAGTGTGTGAGTTATGAGGATGATGTTCCAGTGTGTGGGTTATGAGGATGATGTTCCAGTGTGAGTTATGAGGATGATGTTCCAGTGTGGGTTATGAGGATGATGTTCCAGTGTGTGGGTTATGAGGATGATGTTCCAGTGTGAGTTATGAGGATGATGTTCCAGTGTGAGTTATGAGGATGATGTTCCAGTGTGAGTTATGAGGATGATGTTCCAGTGTGTGGGTTATGAGGATGATGTTCCAGTGTGGGTTATGACGATGATGTTCCAGTGTGAGGGTTATGAGGATGATGTTCCAGTGTGAGGGTTATGAGGATGATGTTCCAGTGTGAGTTATGAGGATGATGTTCCAGTGTGGGTTATGAGGATGATGTTCCAGTGTGTGAGTTATGAGGATGATGTTCCAGTGTGAGTTATGAGGATGATGTTCCAGTGTGTGGGTTATGAGGATGATGTTCCAGTGTGAGGGTTATGAGGATGATGTTCCAGTGTGTGAGTTATGAGGATGATGTTCCAGTGTGTGAGTTATGAGGATGATGTTCCAGTGTGTGGGTTATGAGGATGATGTTCCAGTGTGTGGGTTATGAGGATGATGTTCCAGTGTGTGGGTTATGAGGATGATGTTCCAGTGTGAGTTATGAGGATGATGTTCCAGTGTGAGGGTTATGAGGATGATGTTCCAGTGTGAGGGTTATGAGGATGATGTTCCAGTGTGGGTTATGAGGATGATGTTCCAGTGTGGGTTATGAGGATGATGTTCCAGTGTGGGTTATGAGGATGATGTTCCAGTGTGTGGGTTATGAGGATGATGTTCCAGTGTGTGGGTTATGAGGATGATGTTCCAGTGTGAGGGTTATGAGGATGATGTTCCAGTGTGAGTTATGATGATGATGTTCCAGTGTGTGGGTTATGAGGATGATGTTCCAGTGTGAGTTATGAGGATGATGTTCCAGTGTGTGGGTTATGAGGATGATATTCCAGTGTGAGTTATGAGGATGATGTTCTAGTGTGAGTTATGAGGATGATGTTCCAGTGTGTGGGTTATGAGGATGATGTTCCAGTGTGTGGGTTATGAGGATGATGTTCCAGTGTGAGTTATGAGGATGATGTTCCAGTGTGTGGGTTATGAGGATGATGTTCCAGTGTGGGTTATGAGGATGATGTTCCAGTGCGTGTTATGATGATGATGTTCCAGTGTGAGGGTTATGAGGATGATGTTCCAGTGTGAGGGTTATGATGATGATGTTCCAGTGTGAGTTATGAGGATGATGTTCCAGTGTGAGTTATGAGGATGATGTTCCAGTGTGAGTTATGAGGATGATGTTCCAGTGTGAGTTATGAGGATGATGTTCCAGTGTGTGGGTTATGAGGATGATGTTCCAGTGTGAGGGTTATGAGGATGATGTTCCAGTGTGAGGGTTATGAGGATGATGTTCCAGTGTGGGTTATGAGGATGATGTTCCAGTGTGGGTTATGAGGATGATGTTCCAGTGTGTGAGTTATGAGGATGATGTTCCAGTGTGAGTTATGAGGATGATGTTCCAGTGTGTGGGTTATGAGGATGATGTTCCAGTGTGAGGGTTATGAGGATGATGTTCCAGTGTGTGAGTTATGAGGATGATGTTCCAGTGTGAGGGTTATGAGGATGATGTTCCAGTGTGTGAGTTATGAGGATGATGTTCCAGTGTGTGGGTTATGAGGATGATGTTCCAGTGTGTGGGTTATGAGGATGATGTTCCAGTGTGTGGGTTATGAGGATGATGTTCCAGTGTGTGTTATGAGGATGATGTTCCAGTGTGTGTTATGAGGATGATGTTCCAGTGTGTGTTATGAGGATGATGTTCCAGTGTGTGGGTTATGAGGATGATGTTCCAGTGTGAGTTATGAGGATGATGTTCCAGTGTGAGTTATGAGGATGATGTTCCAGTGTGAGTTATGAGGATGATGTTCCAGTGTGTGGGTTATGAGGATGATGTTCCAGTGTGGGTTATGACGATGATGTTCCAGTGTGAGGGTTATGAGGATGATGTTCCAGTGTGAGTTATGAGGATGATGTTCCAGTGTGGGTTATGAGGATGATGTTCCAGTGTGTGAGTTATGAGGATGATGTTCCAGTGTGAGTTATGAGGATGATGTTCCAGTGTGTGGGTTATGAGGATGATGTTCCAGTGTGAGGGTTATGAGGATGATGTTCCAGTGTGTGAGTTATGAGGATGATGTTCCAGTGTGTGAGTTATGAGGATGATGTTCCAGTGTGAGGGTTATGAGGATTATGTTCCAGTGTGTGAGTTATGAGGATGATGTTCCAGTGTGTGGGTTATGAGGATGATGTTCCAGTGTGGGTTATGAGGATGATGTTCCAGTGTGTGGGTTATGAGGATGATGTTCCAGTGTGTGAGTTATGAGGATGATGTTCCAGTGTGTGGGTTATGAGGATGATGTTCCAGTGTGTGGGTTATGAGGATGATGTTCCAGTGTGTGGGTTATGAGGATGATGTTCCAGTGTGTGGGTTATGAGGATGATGTTCCAGTGTGAGGGTTATGAGGATGATGTTCCAGTGTGTGAGTTATGAGGATGATGTTCCAGTGTGTGAGTTATGAGGATGATGTTCCAGTGTGTGGGTTATGAGGATGATGTTTCAGTGTGTGGGTTATGAGGATGATGTTCCAGTGTGTGGGTTATGAGGATGATGTTCCAGTGTGAGTTATGAGGATGATGTTCCAGTGTGAGGGTTATGAGGATGATGTTCCAGTGTGAGGGTTATGAGGATGATGTTCCAGTGTGGGTTATGAGGATGATGTTCCAGTGTGGGTTATGAGGATGATGTTCCAGTGTGGGTTATGAGGATGATGTTCCAGTGTGTGAGTTATGAGGATGATGTTCCAGTGTGGGTTATGAGGATGATGTTCCAGTGTGAGGGTTAAGAGGATGATGTTCCAGTGTGTGGGTTATGAGGATGATGTTCCAGTGTGGGTTATGAGGATGATGTTCCAGTGTGGGTTATGAGGATGATGTTCCAGTGTGTGGGTTATGAGGATGATGTTCCAGTGTGTGGGTTATGAGGATGATGTTCCAGTGTGTGGGTTATGAGGATGATGTTCCAGTGTGTGAGTTATGAGGATGATGTTCCAGTGTGTGTTATGAGGATGATGTTCCAGTGTGAGTTATGAGGATGATGTTCCAGTGTGTGAGTTATGAGGATGATGTTCCAGTGTGTGAGTTATGAGGATGATGTTCCAGTGAGGGTTATGAGGATGATGTTCCAGTGTGGGTTATGAGGATGATGTTCCAGTGTGAGGGTTATGAGGATGATGTTCCAGTGTGTGAGTTATGAGGATGATGTTCCAGTGTGTGGGTTATGAGGATGATGTTCCAGTGTGTGAGTTATGAGGATGATGTTCCAGTGTGTGGGTTATGAGGATGATGTTCCAGTGTGAGTTATGAGGATGATGTTCCAGTGTGTGTTATGAGGATGATGTTCCAGTGTGAGTTATGAGGATGATGTTCCAGTGTGTGAGTTATGAGGATGATGTTCCAGTGTGTGAGTTATGAGGATGATGTTCCAGTGACGGTTATGAGGATGATGTTCCAGTGTGGGTTATGAGGATGATGTTCCAGTGTGAGGGTTATGAGGATGATGTTCCAGTGTGGGTTATGAGGATGATGTTCCAGTGTGTGGGTTATGAGGATGATGTTCCAGTGTGTGGGTTATGAGGATGATGTTCCAGTGTGTGAGTTATGAGGATGATGTTCCAGTGTGTGTTATGAGGATGATGTTCCAGTGTGTGTTATGAGGATGATGTTCCAGTGTTAGTTATGAGGATGATGTTCCAGAGTGTGAGTTATGAGGATGATGTTCCAGTGTGTGAGTTATGAGGATGATGTTCCAGTGAGGGTTATGAGGATGATGTTCCAGTGTGTGGGTTATGAGGATGATGTTCCAGTGTGAGTTATGAGGATGATGTTCCAGTGTGTGGGTTATGAGGATGATGTTCCAGTGTGTGGGTTATGAGGATGATGTTCCAGTGTGAGTTATGAGGATGATGTTCCAGTGTGAGTTATGAGGATGATGTTCCAGAGTGTGGGTTATGAGGATGATGTTCCAGTGTGGGTTATGAGGATGATGTTCCAGTGTGAGGGTTATGAGGATGATGTTCCAGTGTGAGTTATGAGGATGATGTTCCAGTGTGAGTTATGAGGATGATGTTCCAGTGTGTGGGTTATGAGGATGATGTTCCAGTGTGTGGGTTATGAGGATGATGTTCCAGTGTGTGGGTTATGAGGATGATGTTCCAGTGTGAGGGTTATGAGGATGATGTTCCAGTGTGAGTTATGAGGATGATGTTCCAGTGTGTGGGTTATGAGGATGATGTTCCAGTGTGTGGGTTATGAGGATGATGTTCCAGTGTGTGGGTTATGAGGATGATGTTCCAGTGTGAGTTATGAGGATGATGTTCCAGTGTGAGGGTTATGAGGATGATGTTCCAGTGTGGGTTATGAGGATGATGTTCCAGTGTGGGTTATGAGGATGATGTTCCAGTGTGAGGGTTATGAGGATGATGTTCCAGTGTGAGTTATGAGGATGATGTTCCAGTGTGGGGGTTATGAGGATGATGTTCCAGTGTGAGTTATGAGGATGATGTTCCAGTGTGGGTTATGAGGATGATGTTCCAGTGTGGGTTATGAGGATGATGTTCCAGTGTGAGTTATGAGGATGATGTTCCAGTGTGTGAGTTATGAGGATGATGTTCCAGTGTGAGTTATGAGGATGATGTTCCAGTGTGTGGGTTATGAGGATGATGTTCCAGTGTGTGGGTTATGAGGATGATGTTCCAGTGTGAGTTATGAGGATGATGTTCCAGTGTGAGTTATGAGGATGATGTTCCAGTGTGTGGGTTATGAGGATGATGTTCCAGTGTGAGGGTTATGAGGATGATGTTCCAGTGTGTGGGTTATGAGGATGATGTTCCAGTGTGTGGGTTATGAGGATGATGTTCCAGTGTGAGTTATGAGGATGATGTTCCAGTGTGTGGGTTATGAGGATGATGTTCTAGTGTGAGTTATGAGGATGATGTTCCAGTGTGAGGGTTATGAGGATGATGTTCCAGTGTGTGGGTTATGAGGATGATGTCCCAGTGTGAGTTATGAGGATGATGTTCCAGTGTGGGTTATGAGGATGATGTTCCAGTGTGAGTTATGAGGATGATGTTCCAGTGTGTGGGTTATGAGGATGATTTTCCAGTGTGTGGGTTATGAGGATGATATTCCAGTGTGTGGGTTATGAGGATGATGTTCCAGTGTGGGTTATGAGGATGATGTTCCAGTGTGAGTTATGAGGATGATGTTCCAGTGTGGGTTATGAGGATGATGTTCCAGTGTGAGGGTTATGAGGATGATGTTCCAGTGTGTGGGTTATGAGGATGATTTTCCAGTGTGTGGGTTATGAGGATGATATTCCAGTGTGTGGGTTATGAGGATGATGTTCCAGTGTGGGTTATGAGGATGATGTTCCAGTGTGAGTTATGAGGATGATGTTCCAGTGTGAGTTATGAGGATGATGTTCCAGTGTGTGAGTTATTCGGATGATGTTCCAGTGTGAGTTATGAGGATGATGTTCCAGTGTGTGGGTTATGAGGATGATGTTCCAGTGTGTGTGTTATGAGGATGATGTTCCACTGTGTGAGTTATGAGGATGATGTTCCAGTGTGAGTTATGAGGATGATGTTCCAGTGTGTGGGTTATGAGGATGATGTTCCAGTGTGAGGGTTATGAGGATGATGTTCCAGTGTGTGAGTTATGAGGATGATGTTCCAGTGTGTGGGTTATGAGGATGATGTTCCAGTGTGGGTTATGAGGATGATGTTCCAGTGTGAGGGTTATGAGGATGATGTTCCAGTGTGTGAGTTATGAGGATGATGTTCCAGTGTGAGGGTTATGAGGATGATGTTCCAGTGTGTGAGTTATGAGGATGATGTTCCAGTGTGAGGGTTATGAGGATGATGTTCCAGTGTGTGAGTTATGAGGATGATGTTCCAGTGTGTGAGTTATGAGGATGATGTTCCAGTGTGTGGGTTATGAGGATGATGTTCCAGTGTGGGTTATGAGGATGATGTTCCAGTGTGTGGGTTATGAGGATGATGTTCCAGTGTGTGGGTTATGAGGATGATGTTCCAGTGTGTGGGTTATGAGGATGATGTTCCAGTGTGTGAGTTATGAGGATGATGTTCCAGTGTGGGTTATGAGGATGATGTTCCAGTGTGAGTTATGAGGATGATGTTCCAGTGTGTGGGTTATGAGGATGATGTTCCAGTGTGTGTGTTATGAGGATGATGTTCCACTGTGTGAGTTATGAGGATGATGTTCCAGTGTGTGAGTTATTCGGATGATGTTCCAGTGTGAGTTATGAGGATGATGTTCCACTGTGTGAGTTATGAGGATGATGTTCCAGTGTGTGTGTTATGAGGATGATGTTCCACTGTGTGAGTTATGAGGATGATGTTCCAGTGTGTGAGTTATTCGGATGATGTTCCAGTGTGAGTTATGAGGATGATGTTCCACTGTGTGAGTTATGAGGATGATGTTCCAGTGTGTGAGTTATGAGGATGATGTTCCAGTGTGAGTTATGAGGATGATGTTCCAGTGTGTGGGTTATGAGGATGATGTTCCAGTGTGTGTGTTATGAGGATGATGTTCCACTGTGTGAGTTATGAGGATGATGTTCCAGTGTGTGAGTTATTCGGATGATGTTCCAGTGTGAGTTATGAGGATGATGTTCCAGTGTGTGGGTTATGAGGATGATGTTCCAGTGTGTGTGTTATGAGGATGATGTTCCACTGTGTGTGTTATGAGGATGATGTTCCAGTGTGAGGGTTATGAGGATGATGTTCCAGTGTGAGAGTTATGAGGATGATGTTCCAGTGTGTGTGTTATGAGGATGATGTTCCAGTGTGTGTTATGAGGATGATGTTCCAGTGTGTGGGTTATGAGGATGATGTTCCAGTGTGTGGGTTATGAGGATGATGTTCCAGTGTGAGTTATGAGGATGATGTTCCAGTGTGTGGGTTATGAGGATGATGTTCCAGTGTGTGGGTTATGAGGATGATGTTCCAGTGCGTGTTATGATGATGATGTTCCAGTGTGAGGGTTATGAGGATGATGTTCCAGTGTGAGGGTTATGAGGATGATGTTCCAGTGTGAGGGTTATGATGATGATGTTCCAGTGTGAGGGTTATGAGGATGATGTTCCAGTGTGAGGGTTATGAGGATGATGTTCCAGTGTGAGGGTTATGAGGATGATGTTCCAGTGTGAGTTATGAGGATGATGTTCCAGTGTGGGTTATGAGGATGATGTTCCAGTGTGGGTTATGAGGATGATGTTCCAGTGTGTGGGTTATGAGGATGATGTTCCAGTGTGGGTTATGAGGATGATGTTCCAGTGTGTGGGTTATGAGGATGATGTTCCAGTGTGGGTTATGAGGATGATGTTCCAGTGTGGGTTATGAGGATGATGTTCCAGTGTGTGGGTTATGAGGATGATGTTCCAGTGTGAGGGTTATGAGGATGATGTTCCAGTGTGGGTTATGAGGATGATGTTCCAGTGTGTGGGTTATGAGGATGATGTTCCAGTGTGAGGGTTATGAGGATGATGTTCCAGTGTGAGTTATGAGGATGATGTTCCAGTGTGTGGGTTATGAGGATGATGTTCCAGTGTGTGGGTTATGAGGATGATGTTCCAGTGTGTGGGTTATGAGGATGATGTTCCAGTGTGAGTTATGAGGATGATGTTCCAGTGTGAGGGTTATGAGGATGATGTTCCAGTGTGGGTTATGAGGATGATGTTCCAGTGTGGGTTATGAGGATGATGTTCCAGTGTGAGGGTTATGAGGATGATGTTCCAGTGTGTGAGTTATGAGGATGATGTTCCAGTGTGAGTTATGAGGATGATGTTCCAGTGTGTGGGTTATGAGGATGATGTTCCAGTGTGTGGGTTATGAGGATGATGTTCCAGTGTGAGTTATGAGGATGATGTTCCAGTGTGAGTTATGAGGATGATGTTCCAGTGTGTGGGTTATGAGGATGATGTTCCAGTGTGAGGGTTATGAGGATGATGTTCCAGTGTGTGGGTTATGAGGATGATGTTCCAGTGTGTGGGTTATGAGGATGATGTTCCAGTGTGAGTTATGAGGATGATGTTCCAGTGTGTGGGTTATGAGGATGATGTTCTAGTGTGAGTTATGAGGATGATGTTCCAGTGTGAGGGTTATGAGGATGATGTTCCAGTGTGTGGGTTATGAGGATGATGTCCCAGTGTGAGTTATGAGGATGATGTTCCAGTGTGGGTTATGAGGATGATGTTCCAGTGTGAGTTATGAGGATGATGTTCCAGTGTGTGGGTTATGAGGATGATTTTCCAGTGTGTGGGTTATGAGGATGATATTCCAGTGTGTGGGTTATGAGGATGATGTTCCAGTGTGGGTTATGAGGATGATGTTCCAGTGTGAGTTATGAGGATGATGTTCCAGTGTGGGTTATGAGGATGATGTTCCAGTGTGAGGGTTATGAGGATGATGTTCCAGTGTGTGGGTTATGAGGATGATTTTCCAGTGTGTGGGTTATGAGGATGATATTCCAGTGTGTGGGTTATGAGGATGATGTTCCAGTGTGGGTTATGAGGATGATGTTCCAGTGTGAGTTATGAGGATGATGTTCCAGTGTGAGTTATGAGGATGATGTTCCAGTGTGTGAGTTATTCGGATGATGTTCCAGTGTGAGTTATGAGGATGATGTTCCAGTGTGTGGGTTATGAGGATGATGTTCCAGTGTGTGTGTTATGAGGATGATGTTCCACTGTGTGAGTTATGAGGATGATGTTCCAGTGTGAGTTATGAGGATGATGTTCCAGTGTGTGGGTTATGAGGATGATGTTCCAGTGTGAGGGTTATGAGGATGATGTTCCAGTGTGTGGGTTATGAGGATGATGTTCCAGTGTGGGTTATGAGGATGATGTTCCAGTGTGAGGGTTATGAGGATGATGTTCCAGTGTGTGAGTTATGAGGATGATGTTCCAGTGTGTGGGTTATGAGGATGATGTTCCAGTGTGTGGGTTATGAGGATGATGTTCCAGTGTGTGGGTTATGAGGATGATGTTCCAGTGTGTGAGTTATGAGGATGATGTTCCAGTGTGGGTTATGAGGATGATGTTCCAGTGTGAGTTATGAGGATGATGTTCCAGTGTGTGGGTTATGAGGATGATGTTCCAGTGTGTGTGTTATGAGGATGATGTTCCACTGTGTGAGTTATGAGGATGATGTTCCAGTGTGTGAGTTATTCGGATGATGTTCCAGTGTGAGTTATGAGGATGATGTTCCACTGTGTGAGTTATGAGGATGATGTTCCAGTGTGTGTGTTATGAGGATGATGTTCCACTGTGTGAGTTATGAGGATGATGTTCCAGTGTGTGAGTTATTCGGATGATGTTCCAGTGTGAGTTATGAGGATGATGTTCCACTGTGTGAGTTATGAGGATGATGTTCCAGTGTGTGAGTTATGAGGATGATGTTCCAGTGTGAGTTATGAGGATGATGTTCCAGTGTGTGGGTTATGAGGATGATGTTCCAGTGTGTGTGTTATGAGGATGATGTTCCACTGTGTGAGTTATGAGGATGATGTTCCAGTGTGTGAGTTATTCGGATGATGTTCCAGTGTGAGTTATGAGGATGTTGTTCCAGTGTGTGGGTTATGAGGATGATGTTCCAGTGTGTGTGTTATGAGGATGATGTTCCACTGTGTGTGTTATGAGGATGATGTTCCAGTGTGAGGGTTATGAGGATGATGTTCCAGTGTGAGAGTTATGAGGATGATGTTCCAGTGTGTGTGTTATGAGGATGATGTTCCAGTGTGTGTTATGAGGATGATGTTCCAGTGTGGGTTATGAGGATGATGTTCCAGTGTGAGGGTTATGAGGATGATGTTCCAGTGTGAGTTATGAGGATGATGTTCCAGTGTGGGTTATGAGGATGATGTTCCAGTGTGAGGGTTATGAGGATGATGTTCCAGTGTGTGGGTTATGAGGATGATGTTCCAGTGTGAGTTATGAGGATGATGTTCCAGTGTGTGGGTTATGAGGATGATGTTCCAGTGTGTGGGTTATGAGGATGATGTTCCAGTGTGAGTTATGAGGATGATGTTCCAGTGTGTGGGTTATGAGGATGATGTTCCAGTGTGTGGGTTATGAGGATGATGTTCCAGTGCGTGTTATGATGATGATGTTCCAGTGTGAGGGTTATGAGGATGATGTTCCAGTGTGAGGGTTATGAGGATGATGTTCCAGTGTGAGGGTTATGATGATGATGTTCCAGTGTGAGGGTTATGAGGATGATGTTCCAGTGTGAGGGTTATGAGGATGATGTTCCAGTGTGAGGGTTATGAGGATGATGTTCCAGTGTGAGTTATGAGGATGATGTTCCAGTGTGGGTTATGAGGATGATGTTCCAGTGTGGGTTATGAGGATGATGTTCCAGTGTGTGGGTTATGAGGATGATGTTCCAGTGTGGGTTATGAGGATGATGTTCCAGTGTGTGGGTTATGAGGATGATGTTCCAGTGTGGGTTATGAGGATGATGTTCCAGTGTGGGTTATGAGGATGATGTTCCAGTGTGTGGGTTATGAGGATGATGTTCCAGTGTGAGGGTTATGAGGATGATGTTCCAGTGTGGGTTATGAGGATGATGTTCCAGTGTGTGGGTTATGAGGATGATGTTCCAGTGTGAGGGTTATGAGGATGATGTTCCAGTGTGAGTTATGAGGATGATGTTCCAGTGTGTGGGTTATGAGGATGATGTTCCAGTGTGTGGGTTATGAGGATGATGTTCCAGTGTGTGGGTTATGAGGATGATGTTCCAGTGTGAGTTATGAGGATGATGTTCCAGTGTGAGGGTTATGAGGATGATGTTCCAGTGTGGGTTATGAGGATGATGTTCCAGTGTGGGTTATGAGGATGATGTTCCAGTGTGAGGGTTATGAGGATGATGTTCCAGTGTGAGTTATGAGGATGATGTTCCAGTGTGGGTTATGAGGATGATGTTCCAGTGTGGGTTATGAGGATGATGTTCCAGTGTGAGTTATGAGGATGATGTTCCAGTGTGTGAGTTATGAGGATGATGTTCCAGTGTGAGTTATGAGGATGATGTTCCAGTGTGTGGGTTATGAGGATGATGTTCCAGTGTGTGGGTTATGAGGATGATGTTCCAGTGTGAGTTATGAGGATGATGTTCCAGTGTGAGTTATGAGGATGATGTTCCAGTGTGTGGGTTATGAGGATGATGTTCCAGTGTGAGGGTTATGAGGATGATGTTCCAGTGTGTGGGTTATGAGGATGATGTTCCAGTGTGTGGGTTATGAGGATGATGTTCCAGTGTGAGTTATGAGGATGATGTTCCAGTGTGTGGGTTATGAGGATGATGTTCTAGTGTGGGTTATGAGGATGATGTTCCAGTGTGTGGGTTATGAGGATGATGTTCCAGTGTGGGTTATGAGGATGATGTTCCAGTGTGAGTTATGAGGATGATGTTCCAGTGTGTGGGTTATGAGGATGATGTTCCAGTGTGGGTTATGAGGATGATGTTCCAGTGTGAGGGTTATGAGGATGATGTTCCAGTGTGAGTTATGAGGATGATGTTCCAGTGTGGGTTATGAGGATGATGTTCCAGTGTGGGTTATGAGGATGATGTTCCAGTGTGAGTTATGAGGATGATGTTCCAGTGTGTGAGTTATGAGGATGATGTTCCAGTGTGAGTTATGAGGATGATGTTCCAGTGTGTGGGTTATGAGGATGATGTTCCAGTGTGTGGGTTATGAGGATGATGTTCCAGTGTGAGTTATGAGGATGATGTTCCAGTGTGAGTTATGAGGATGATGTTCCAGTGTGTGGGTTATGAGGATGATGTTCCAGTGTGAGGGTTATGAGGATGATGTTCCAGTGTGTGGGTTATGAGGATGATGTTCCAGTGTGTGGGTTATGAGGATGATGTTCCAGTGTGAGTTATGAGGATGATGTTCCAGTGTGTGGGTTATGAGGATGATGTTCTAGTGTGAGTTATGAGGATGATGTTCCAGTGTGAGGGTTATGAGGATGATGTTCCAGTGTGTGGGTTATGAGGATGATGTCCCAGTGTGAGTTATGAGGATGATGTTCCAGTGTGGGTTATGAGGATGATGTTCCAGTGTGAGTTATGAGGATGATGTTCCAGTGTGTGGGTTATGAGGATGATTTTCCAGTGTGTGGGTTATGAGGATGATATTCCAGTGTGTGGGTTATGAGGATGATGTTCCAGTGTGGGTTATGAGGATGATGTTCCAGTGTGAGTTATGAGGATGATGTTCCAGTGTGGGTTATGAGGATGATGTTCCAGTGTGAGGGTTATGAGGATGATGTTCCAGTGTGTGGGTTATGAGGATGATGTTCCAGTGTGAGTTATGAGGATGATGTTCCAGTGTGGGTTATGAGGATGATGTTCCAGTGTGAGGGTTATGAGGATGATGTTCCAGTGTGAGGGTTATGAGGATGATGTTCCAGTGTGAGTTATGAGGATGATGTTCCAGTGTGTGGGTTATGAGGATGATGTTCCAGTGTGAGGGTTATGAGGATGATGTTCCAGTGTGAGAGTTATGAGGATGATGTTCCAGTGTGAGGGTTATGAGGATGATGTTCCAGTGTGTGGGTTATGAGGATGATGTTCCAGTGTGTGAGTTATGAGGATGATGTTCCAGTGTGAGGGTTATGAGGATGATGTTCCAGTGTTAGTTATGAGGATGATGTTCCAGTGTGAGGGTTATGAGGATGATGTTCCAGTGTGTGGGTTATGAGGATGATGTTCCAGTGTGAGTTATGAGGATGATGTTCCAGTGTGAGTTATGAGGATGATGTTCCAGTGTGAGGGTTATGAGGATGATGTTCCACTGTGTGAGTTATGAGGATGATGTTCCAGTGTGTGAGTTATTCGGATGATGTTCCAGTGTGAGTTATGAGGATGATGTTCCAGTGTGTGGGTTATGAGGATGATGTTCCAGTGTGTGTGTTATGAGGATGATGTTCCACTGTGTGTGTTATGAGGATGATGTTCCAGTGTGAGGGTTATGAGGATGATGTTCCAGTGTGAGAGTTATGAGGATGATGTTCCAGTGTGTGTGTTATGAGGATGATGTTCCAGTGTGTGTTATGAGGATGATGTTCCAGTGTGGGTTATGAGGATGATGTTCCAGTGTGAGGGTTATGAGGATGATGTTCCAGTGTGAGTTATGAGGATGATGTTCCAGTGTGGGTTATGAGGATGATGTTCCAGTGTGAGGGTTATGAGGATGATGTTCCAGTGTGTGGGTTATGAGGATGATGTTCCAGTGTGAGTTATGAGGATGATGTTCCAGTGTGTGGGTTATGAGGATGATGTTCCAGTGTGTGGGTTATGAGGATGATGTTCCAGTGTGAGTTATGAGGATGATGTTCCAGGTGTGGGTTATGAGGATGATGTTCCAGTGTGTGGGTTATGAGGATGATGTTCCAGTGCGTGTTATGATGATGCATGTTCCAGTGTGAGGGTTATGAGGATGATGTTCCAGTGTGAGGGTTATGAGGATGATGTTCCAGTGTGAGGGTTATGATGATGATGTTCCAGTGTGAGGGTTATGAGGATGATGTTCCAGTGTGAGGGTTATGAGGATGATGTTCCAGTGTGAGGGTTATGAGGATGATGTTCCAGTGTGAGTTATGAGGATGATGTTCCAGTGTGGGTTATGAGGATGATGTTCCAGTGTGGGTTATGAGGATGATGTTCCAGTGTGTGGGTTATGAGGATGATGTTCCAGTGTGGGTTATGAGGATGATGTTCCAGTGTGTGGGTTATGAGGATGATGTTCCAGTGTGGGGTTATGAGGATGATGTTCCAGTGTGGGTTATGAGGATGATGTTCCAGTGTGTGGGTTATGAGGATGATGTTCCAGTGTGAGGGTTATGAGGATGATGTTCCAGTGTGGGTTATGAGGATGATGTTCCAGTGTGTGGGTTATGAGGATGATGTTCCAGTGTGAGGGTTATGAGGATGATGTTCCAGTGTGAGTTATGAGGATGATGTTCCAGTGTGTGGGTTATGAGGATGATGTTCCAGTGTGTGGGTTATGAGGATGATGTTCCAGTGTGTGGGTTATGAGGATGATGTTCCAGTGTGAGTTATGAGGATGATGTTCCAGTGTGAGGGTTATGAGGATGATGTTCCAGTGTGGGTTATGAGGATGATGTTCCAGTGTGGGTTATGAGGATGATGTTCCAGTGTGAGGGTTATGAGGATGATGTTCCAGTGTGAGTTATGAGGATGATGTTCCAGTGTGGGTTATGAGGATGATGTTCCAGTGTGGGTTATGAGGATGATGTTCCAGTGTGAGTTATGAGGATGATGTTCCAGTGTGTGAGTTATGAGGATGATGTTCCAGTGTGAGTTATGAGGATGATGTTCCAGTGTGTGGGTTATGAGGATGATGTTCCAGTGTGTGGGTTATGAGGATGATGTTCCAGTGTGAGTTATGAGGATGATGTTCCAGTGTGAGTTATGAGGATGATGTTCCAGTGTGTGGGTTATGAGGATGATGTTCCAGTGTGAGGGTTATGAGGATGATGTTCCAGTGTGTGGGTTATGAGGATGATGTTCCAGTGTGTGGGTTATGAGGATGATGTTCCAGTGTGAGTTATGAGGATGATGTTCCAGTGTGTGGGTTATGAGGATGATGTTCTAGTGTGGGTTATGAGGATGATGTTCCAGTGTGTGGGTTATGAGGATGATGTTCCAGTGTGGGTTATGAGGATGATGTTCCAGTGTGAGTTATGAGGATGATGTTCCAGTGTGTGGGTTATGAGGATGATGTTCCAGTGTGGGTTATGAGGATGATGTTCCAGTGTGAGGGTTATGAGGATGATGTTCCAGTGTGAGTTATGAGGATGATGTTCCAGTGTGGGTTATGAGGATGATGTTCCAGTGTGGGTTATGAGGATGATGTTCCAGTGTGAGTTATGAGGATGATGTTCCAGTGTGTGAGTTATGAGGATGATGTTCCAGTGTGAGTTATGAGGATGATGTTCCAGTGTGTGGGTTATGAGGATGATGTTCCAGTGTGTGGGTTATGAGGATGATGTTCCAGTGTGAGTTATGAGGATGATGTTCCAGTGTGAGTTATGAGGATGATGTTCCAGTGTGTGGGTTATGAGGATGATGTTCCAGTGTGAGGGTTATGAGGATGATGTTCCAGTGTGTGGGTTATGAGGATGATGTTCCAGTGTGTGGGTTATGAGGATGATGTTCCAGTGTGAGTTATGAGGATGATGTTCCAGTGTGTGGGTTATGAGGATGATGTTCTAGTGTGAGTTATGAGGATGATGTTCCAGTGTGAGGGTTATGAGGATGATGTTCCAGTGTGTGGGTTATGTGGATGATGTCCCAGTGTGAGTTATGAGGATGATGTTCCAGTGTGGGTTATGAGGATGATGTTCCAGTGTGAGTTATGAGGATGATGTTCCAGTGTGTGGGTTATGAGGATGATTTTCCAGTGTGTGGGTTATGAGGATGATATTCCAGTGTGTGGGTTATGAGGATGATGTTCCAGTGTGGGTTATGAGGATGATGTTCCAGTGTGAGTTATGAGGATGATGTTCCAGTGTGGGTTATGAGGATGATGTTCCAGTGTGAGGGTTATGAGGATGATGTTCCAGTGTGTGGGTTATGAGGATGATGTTCCAGTGTGAGTTATGAGGATGATGTTCCAGTGTGGGTTATGAGGATGATGTTCCAGTGTGAGGGTTATGAGGATGATGTTCCAGTGTGAGGGTTATGAGGATGATGTTCCAGTGTGAGTTATGAGGATGATGTTCCAGTGTGTGGGTTATGAGGATGATGTTCCAGTGTGAGGGTTATGAGGATGATGTTCCAGTGTGAGAGTTATGAGGATGATGTTCCAGTGTGAGGGTTATGAGGATGATGTTCCAGTGTGTGGGTTATGAGGATGATGTTCCAGTGTGTGAGTTATGAGGATGATGTTCCAGTGTGAGGGTTATGAGGATGATGTTCCAGTGTGGGTTATGAGGATGATGTTCCAGTGTGTGAGTTATGAGGATGATGTTCCAGTGTGTGGGTTATGAGGATGATGTTCCAGTGTTAGTTATGAGGATGATGTTCCAGTGTGAGGGTTATGAGGATGATGTTCCAGTGTGTGGGTTATGAGGATGATGTTCCAGTGTGAGTTATGAGGATGATGTTCCAGTGTGAGTTATGAGGATGATGTTCCAGTGTGTGGGTTATGAGGATGATGTTCCAGTGTGAGTTATGAGGATGATGTTCCAGTGTGGGTTATGAGGATGATGTTCCAGTGTGTGGGTTATGAGGATGATGTTCCAGTGTGTGAGTTATGAGGATGATGTTCCAGTGTGAGTTATGAGGATGATGTTCCAGTGTGGGTTATGAGGATGATGTTCCAGTGTGTGGGTTATGAGGATGATGTTCCAGTGTGTGAGTTATGAGGATGATGTTCCAGTGTGGGTTATGAGGATGATGTTCCAGTGTGAGGGTTATGAGGATGATGTTCCAGTGTGTGAGTTATGAGGATGATGTTCCAGTGTGAGGGTTATGAGGATGATGTTCCAGTGTGTGGGTTATGAGGAATATGTTCCAGTGTGGGTTATGAGGATGATGTTCCAGTGTGGGTTATGAGGATGATGTTCCAGTGTGAGTTATGAGGATGATGTTCCAGTGTGTGGGTTATGAGGATGATGTTCCAGTGTGAGGGTTATGAGGATGATGTTCCAGTGTGAGGGTTATGAGGATGATGTTCCAGTGTGAGTTATGAGGATGATGTTCCAGTGTGTGGGTTATGAGGATGATGTTCCAGTGTGTGGGTTATGAGGATGATGTTCCAGTGTGTGGGTTATGAGGATGATGTTCCAGTGTGAGGGTTATGAGGATGATGTTCCAGTGTGAGTTATGAGGATGATGTTCCAGTGTGTGGGTTATGAGGATGATGTTCCAGTGTGTGGGTTATGAGGATGATGTTCCAGTGTGTGGGTTATGAGGATGATGTTCCAGTGTGAGTTATGAGGATGATGTTCCAGTGTGAGGGTTATGAGGATGATGTTCCAGTGTGGGTTATGAGGATGATGTTCCAGTGTGGGTTATGAGGATGATGTTCCAGTGTGAGGGTTATGAGGATGATGTTCCAGTGTGAGTTATGAGGATGATGTTCCAGTGTGGGTTATGAGGATGATGTTCCAGTGTGGGTTATGAGGATGATGTTCCAGTGTGAGTTATGAGGATGATGTTCCAGTGTGAGGGTTATGAGGATGATGTTCCAGTGTTAGTTATGAGGATGATGTTCCAGTGTGAGGGTTATGAGGATGATGTTCCAGTGTGTGGGTTATGAGGATGATGTTCCAGTGTGAGTTATGAGGATGATGTTCCAGTGTGAGGGTTATGAGGATGATGTTCCAGTGTGAGTTATGAGGATGATGTTCCAGTGTGGGTTATGAGGATGATGTTCCAGTGTTTGGGTTATGAGGATGATGTTCCAGTGTGTGGGTTATGAGGATGATGTTCCAGTGTGAGTTATGAGGATGATGTTCCAGTGTGGGTTATGAGGATGATGTTCCAGTGTTTGGGTTATGAGGATAATGTTCCAGTGTGTGAGTTATGAGGATGATGTTCCAGTGTGAGTTATGAGGATGATGTTCCAGTGTGGGTTATGAGGATGATGTTCCAGTGTGTGGGTTATGAGGATGATGTTCCAGTGTGTGAGTTATGAGGATGATGTTCCAGTGTGAGGGTTATGAGGATGATGTTCCAGTGTGTGGGTTATGAGGATGATGTTCCAGTGTGAGGGTTATGAGGATGATGTTCCAGTGTGTGAGTTATGAGGATGATGTTCCAGTGTGAGGGTTATGAGGATGATGTTCCAGTGTGTGAGTTATGAGGATGATGTTCCAGTGTGAGGGTTATGAGGATGATGTTCCAGTGTGTGGGTTATGAGGATGATGTTCCAGTGTGGGTTATGAGGATGATGTTCCAGTGTGGGTTATGAGGATGATGTTCCAGTGTGAGTTATGAGGATGATGTTCCAGTGTGTGGGTTATGAGGATGATGTTCCAGTGTGAGGGTTATGAGGATGATGTTCCAGTGTGTGAGTTATGAGGATGATGTTCCAGTGTGGGTTATGAGGATGATGTTCCAGTGTGTGGGTTATGAGGATGATGTTCCAGTGTGAGGGTTATGAGGATGATGTTCCAGTGTGAGTTATGAGGATGATGTTCCAGTGTGTGGGTTATGAGGATGATGTTCCAGTGTGTGGGTTATGAGGATGATGTTCCAGTGTGTGGGTTATGAGGATGATGTTCCAGTGTGAGTTATGAGGATGATGTTCCAGTGTGTGAGGGTTATGAGGATGATGTTCCAGTGTGAGGGTTATGAGGATGATGTTCCAGTGTGGGTTATGAGGATGATGTTCCAGTGTGGGTTATGAGGATGATGTTCCAGTGTGAGGGTTATGAGGATGATGTTCCAGTGTGAGTTATGAGGATGATGTTCCAGTGTGGGTTATGAGGATGATGTTCCAGTGTGGGTTATGAGGATGATGTTCCAGTGTGAGTTATGAGGATGATGTTCCAGTGTGTGAGTTATGAGGATGATGTTCCAGTGTGAGTTATGAGGATGATGTTCCAGTGTGTGGGTTATGAGGATGATGTTCCAGTGTGTGGGTTATGAGGATGATGTTCCAGTGTGAGTTATGAGGATGATGTTCCAGTGTGAGTTATGAGGATGATGTTCCAGTGTGTGGGTTATGAGGATGATGTTCCAGTGTGAGGGTTATTAGGATGATGTTCCAGTGTGTGGGTTATGAGGATGATGTTCCAGTGTGTGGGTTATGAGGATGATGTTCCAGTGTGAGTTATGAGGATGATGTTCCAGTGTGTGGGTTATGAGGATGATGTTCTAGTGTGAGTTATGAGGATGATGTTCCAGTGTGAGGGTTATGAGGATGATGTTCCAGTGTGTGGGTTATGAGGATGATGTCCCAGTGTGAGTTATGAGGATGATGTTCCAGTGTGGGTTATGAGGATGATGTTCCAGTGTGAGTTATGAGGATGATGTTCCAGTGTGTGGGTTATGAGGATGATTTTCCAGTGTGTGGGTTATGAGGATGATATTCCAGTGTGTGGGTTATGAGGATGATGTTCCAGTGTGGGTTATGAGGATGATGTTCCAGTGTGAGTTATGAGGATGATGTTCCAGTGTGAGGGTTATGAGGATGATGTTCCAGTGTGTGAGTTATGAGGATGATGTTCCAGTGTGAGTTATGAGGATGATGTTCCAGTGTGTGGGTTATGAGGATGATGTTCCAGTGTGTGTGTTATGAGGATGATGTTCCACTGTGTGTGTTATGAGGATGATGTTCCAGTGTGAGGGTTATGAGGATGATGTTCCAGTGTGAGAGTTATGAGGATGATGTTCCAGTGTGTGTGTTATGAGGATGATGTTCCAGTGTGAGTTATGAGGATGATGTTCCAGTGTGGGTTATGAGGATGATGTTCCAGTGTGAGGGTTATGAGGATGATGTTCCAGTGTGAGTTATGAGGATGATGTTCCAGTGTGGGTTATGAGGATGATGTTCCAGTGTGAGGGTTATGAGGATGATGTTCCAGTGTGTGGGTTATGAGGATGATGTTCCAGTGTGAGTTATGAGGATGATGTTCCAGTGTGAGTTATGAGGATGATGTTCCAGTGTGAGGGTTATGAGGATGATGTTCCAGTGTGGGTTATGAGGATGATGTTCCAGTGTGTGGGTTATGAGGATGATGTTCCAGTGTGGGTTATGAGGATGATGTTCCAGTGTGAGTTATGAGGATGATGTTCCAGTGTGAGTTATGAGGATGATGTTCCAGTGTGGGTTATGAGGATGATGTTCCAGTGTGAGTTATGAGGATGATGTTCCAGTGTGAGTTATGAGGATGATGTTCCAGTGTGTGGGTTATGAGGATGATGTTCCAGTGTGAGGGTTATGAGGATGATGTTCCAGTGTGAGTTATGAGGATGATGTTCCAGTGTGAGTTATGAGGATGATGTTCCAGTGTGTGAGTTATGAGGATGATGTTCCAGTGTGTGGGTTATGAGGATGATGTTCCAGTGTGAGTTATGAGGATGATGTTCCAGTGTGTGGGTTATGAGGATGATGTTCCAGTGTGAGGGTTATGAGGATGATGTTCCAGTGTGAGAGTTATGAGGATGATGTTCCAGTGTGAGGGTTATGAGGATGATGTTCCAGTGTGTGGGTTATGAGGATGATGTTCCAGTGTGTGAGTTATGAGGATGATGTTCCAGTGTGTGGGTTATGAGGATGATGTTCCAGTGTGTGGGTTATGAGGATGATGTTCCAGTGTGTGGGTTATGAGGATGATGTTCCAGTGTGTGGGTTATGAGGATGATGTTCCAGTGTGTGGGTTATGAGGATGATGTTCCAGTGTGTGATTTATGAGGATGATGTTCCAGTGTGAGGGTTATGAGGATGATGTTCCAGTGTTAGTTATGAGGATGATGTTCCATTGTGAGGGTTATGAGGATGATGTTCCAGTGTGTGGGTTATGAGGATGATGTTCCAGTGTGAGTTATGAGGATGATGTTCCAGTGTGAGTTATGAGGATGATGTTCCAGTGTGTGGGTTATGAGGATGATGTTCCAGTGTGAGTTATGAGGATGATGTTCCAGTGTGGGTTATGAGGATGATGTTCCAGTGTGTGGGTTATGAGGATGATGTTCCAGTGTGTGAGTTATGAGGATGATGTTCCAGTGTGAGTTATGAGGATGATGTTCCAGTGTGGGTTATGAGGATGATGTTCCAGTGTGTGGGTTATGAGGATGATGTTCCAGTGTGTGAGTTATGAGGATGATGTTCCAGTGTGGGTTATGAGGATGATGTTCCAGTGTGAGGGTTATGAGGATGATGTTCCAGTGTGTGAGTTATGAGGATGATGTTCCAGTGTGAGGGTTATGAGGATGATGTTCCAGTGTGTGGGTTATGAGGATGATGTTCCAGTGTGTGAGTTATGAGGATGATGTTCCAGTGTGAGTTATGAGGATGATGTTCCAGTGTGAGGGTTATGAGGATGATGTTCCAGTGTGTGGGTTATGAGGATGATGTTCCAGTGTGTGAGTTATGAGGATGATGTTCCAGTGTGAGTTATGAGGATGATGTTCCAGTGTGTGAGTTATGAGGATGATGTTCCAGTGTGTGGGTTATGAGGATGATGTTCCAGTGTGAGTTATGAGGATGATGTTCCAGTGTGGGTTATGAGGATGATGTTCCAGTGTGAGGGTTATGAGGATGATGTTCCAGTGTGAGTTATGAGGATGATGTTCCAGTGTGGGTTATGAGGATGATGTTCCAGTGTGGGTTATGAGGATGATGTTCCAGTGTGGGTAATGAGGATGATGTTCCAGTGTGAGGGTTATGAGGATGATGTTCCAGTGTGGGTTATGAGGATGATGTTCCAGTGTGTGAGTTATGAGGATGATGTTCCAGTGTGTGGGTTATGAGGATGATGTTCCAGTGTGAGTTATGAGGATGATGTTCCAGTGTGGGTTATGAGGATGATGTTCCAGTGTGGGTTATGAGGATGATGTTCCAGTGAGGGTTATGAGGATGATGTTCCAGTGTGAGGGTTATGAGGATGATGTTCCAGTGTGTGGGTTATGAGGATGATGTTCCAGTGTGAGGGTTATGAGGATGATGTTCCAGTGTGAGGGTTATGAGGATGATGTTCCAGTGTGAGGGTTATGAGGATGATGTTCCAGTGTGAGGGTTATGAGGATGATGTTCCAGTGTGAGTTATGAGGATGATGTTCCAGTGTGTGAGTTATGAGGATGATGTTCCAGTGTGTGTGTTATGAGGATGATGTTCCAGTGTGTGGGTTATGAGGATGATGTTCCAGTGTGTGGGTTATGAGGATGATGTTCCAGTGTGGGTTATGAGGATGATGTTCCAGTGAGGGTTATGAGGATGATGTTCCAGTGTGAGGGTTATGAGGATGATGTTCCAGTGTGGGTTATGAGGATGATGTTCCAGTGTGGGTTATGAGGATGATGTTCCAGTGAGGGTTATGAGGATGATGTTCCAGTGTGAGTTATGAGGATGATGTTCCAGTGTGTGGGTTATGAGGATGATGTTCCAGTGTGGGTTATGAGGATGATGTTCCAGTGTGTGAGTTATGAGGATGATGTTCCAGTGTGTGGGTCATGAGGATGATGTTCCAGTGTGTGGGTTATGAGGATGATGTTCCAGTGTGAGGGTCATGAGGATGATGTTCCAGTGTGAGTTATGAGGATGATGTTCCAGTGTGGGTTATGAGGATGATGTTCCAGTGTGAGTTATGAGGATGATGTTCCAGTGTGTGAGTTATGAGGATGATGTTCCAGTGTGTGGGTTATGAGGATGATGTTCCAGAGTGAGGGTTATGAGGATGATGTTCCAGTGTGAGGGTCATGAGGATGATGTTCCAGTGTGTGGGTTATGAGGATGATGTTCCAGTGTGTGGGTTATGAGGACGATGTTCCAGTGTGTGTTATGAGGATGATGTTCCAGTGTGTGAGTTATGAGGATGATGTTCCAGTGTGGGTTATGAGGATGATGTTCCAGTGTGGGTTATGAGGATGATGTTCCAGTGTGTGGGTTATGAGGATGATGTTCCAGTGTGTGGGTTATGAGGATGATGTTCCAGTGTGTGGGTTATGAGGATGATGTTCCAGTGTGTGGGTTATGAGGATGATGTTCCAGTGTGTGGGTTATGAGGATGATGTTCCAGTGTGTGGGTTATGAGGATGATGTTCCAGTGTGTGGGTTATGAGGATGATGTTCCAGTGTGTGGGTTATGAGGATGATGTTCCAGTGTGAGTTATGAGGATGATGTTCCAGTGTGGGTTATGAGGATGATGTTCCAGTGTGTGGGTTATGAGGATGATGTTCCAGTGTGAGGGTTATGAGGATGATGTTCCAGTGTGTGAGTTATGAGGATGATGTTCCAGTGTGTGAGTTATGAGGATGATGTTCCAGTGTGTGAGTTATGAGGATGATGTTCCAGTGTGGGTTATGAGGATGATGTTCCAGTGTGGGTTATGAGGATGATGTTCCAGTGTGTGAGTTATGAGGATGATGTTCCAGTGTGTGAGTTATGAGGATGATGTTCCAGTGTGTGAGTTATGAGGATGATGTTCCAGTGTGTGAGTTATGAGGATGATGTTCCAGTGTGGGTTATGAGGATGATGTTCCAGTGTGTGAGTTATGAGGATGATGTTCCAGTGTGAGTTATGAGGATGATGTTCCAGTGTGTGAGTTATGAGGATGATGTTCCAGTGTGTGAGTTATGAGGATGATGTTCCAGTGTGGGTTATGAGGATGATGTTCCAGTGTGAGGGTTATGAGGATGATGTTCCAGTGTGTGTTATGAGGATGATGTTCCAGTGTGTGTTATGAGGATGATGTTCCAGTGAGGGTCATGAGGATGATGTTCCAGTGTGTGGGTTATGAGGATGATGTTCCAGTGTGTGTTATGAGGATGATGTTCCAGTGTGGGTTATGAGGATGATGTTCCAGTGTGTGGGTTATGAGGATGATGTTCCAGTGTGGGGTTATGAGGATGATGTTCCAGTGTGAGTTATGAGGTTGATGTTCCAGTGTGTGGGTTATGAGGATGATGTTCCAGTGTGTGGGTTATGAGGATGATGTTCCAGTGTGAGTTATGAGGATGATGTTCCAGTGTGAGGGTTATGAGGATGATGTTCCAGTGTGGGTTATGAGGATGATGTTCCAGTGTGTGGGTTATGAGGATGATGTTCCAGTGTGTGGGTTATGAGGATGATGTTCCAGTGTGTGGGTTATGAGGATGATGTTCCAGTGTGTGGGTTATGAGGATGATGTTCCAGTGTGTGTTATGAGGATGATGTTCCAGTGTGTGTTATGAGGATGATGTTCCAGTGTGTGTTATGAGGATGATGTTCCAGTGTGTGGATTATGAGGATGGTGTTCCAGTGTGAGTTATGAGGATGATGTTCCAGTGTGAGTTATGTGGATGATGTTCCAGTGTGAGTCATGAGGATGATGTTCCAGTGTGTGGGTTATGAGGATGATGTTCCAGTGTGGGTTATGAGGATGATGTTCCAGTGTGAGGGTTATGAGGATGATGTTCCAGTGTGAGGGTTATGAGGATGATGTTCCAGTGTGAGTTATGAGGATGATGTTCCAGTGTGGGTTATGAGGATGATGTTCCAGTGTGTGAGTTATGAGGATGATGTTCCAGTGTGAGTTATGAGGATGATGTTCCAGTGTGTGGGTTATGAGGATGATGTTCCAGTGTGTGGGTTATGAGGATGATGTTCCAGTGTGAGGGTTATGAGGATGATGTTCCAGTGTGTGAGTTATGAGGATGATGTTCCAGTGTGTGAGTTATGAGGATGATGTTCCAGTGTGTGGGTTATGAGGATGATGTTCCAGTGTGTGGGTTATGAGAATGATGTTCCAGTGTGTGGGTTATGAGGATGATGTTCCAGTGTGAGTTATGAGGATGATGTTCCAGTGTGAGGGTTATGAGGATGATGTTCCAGTGTGGGTTATGAGGATGATGTTCCAGTGTGGGTTATGAGGATGATGTTCCAGTGTGGGTTATGAGGATGATGTTCCAGTGTGTGAGTTATGAGGATGATGTTCCAGTGTGGGTTATGAGGATGATGTTCCAGTGTGAGGGTTAAGAGGATGATGTTCCAGTGTGTGGGTTATGAGGATGATGTTCCAGTGTGGGTTATGAGGATGATGTTCCAGTGTGAGGGTTATGAGGATGATGTTCCAGTGTGGGTTATGAGGATGATGTTCCAGTGTGTGGGTTATGAGGATGATGTTCCAGTGTGTGGGTTATGAGGATGATGTTCCAGTGTGCGAGTTATGAGGATGATGTTCCAGTGTGTGTTATGAGGATGATGTTCCAGTGTGAGTTATGAGGATGATGTTCTAGTGTGTGAGTTATGAGGATGATGTTCCAGTGTGTGAGTTATGAGGATGATGTTCCAGTGTGGGTTATGAGGATGATGTTCCAGTGTGAGGGTTATGAGGATGATGTTCCAGTGTGTGAGTTATGAGGATGATGTTCCAGTGTGAGTTATGAGGATGATGTTCCAGTGTGTCGGTTATGAGGATGATGTTCCAGTGTGTGGGTTATGAGGATGATGTTCCAGTGTGTGGGTTATGAGGATGATGTTCCAGTGTGGGTTATGAGGATGATGTTCCAGTGTGGGTTATGAGGATGATGTTCCAGTGTGTGGGTTATGAGGATGATGTTCCAGTGTGTGAGTTATGAGGATGATGTTCCAGTGTGTGGGTTATGAGGATGATGTTCCAGTGTGAGTTATGAGGATGATGTTCCAGTGTGAGTTATGAGGATGATGTTCCAGTGTGAGGGTTATGAGGATGATGTTCCAGTGTGTGGGTTATGAGGATGATGTTCCAGTGTGGGTTATGAGGATGATGTTCCAGTGTGTGGGTTATGAGGATGATGTTCCAGTGTGTGGGTTATGAGGATGATGTTCCAGTGTGAGTTATGAGGATGATGTTCCAGTGTGAGGGTTATGAGGATGATGTTCCAGTGTGTGGGTTATGAGGATGATGTTCCAGTGTGGGTTATGAGGATGATGTTCCAGTGTGTGGGTTATGAGGATGATGTTCTAGTGTGTGTTATGAGGATGATGTTCCAGTGTGTGTTATGAGGATGATGTTCCAGTGTGTGTTATGAGGATGATGTTCCAGTGTGTGGGTTATGAGGATGATGTTCCAGTGTGAGTTATGAGGATGATGTTCCAGTGTGAGTTATGAGGATGATGTTCCAGTGTGAGTTATGAGGATGATGTTCCAGTGTGAGTTATGAGGATGATGTTCCAGTGTGTGGGTTATGAGGATGATGTTCCAGTGTGGGTTTTGAGGATGATGTTCCAGTGTGAGGGTTATGAGGATGATGTTCCAGTGTGAGGGTTATGAGGATGATGTTCCAGTGTGGGTTATGAGGATGATGTTCCAGTGTGGGTTATGAGGATGATGTTCCAGTGTGTGAGTTATGAGGATGATGTTCCAGTGTGAGTTATGAGGATGATGTTCCAGTGTGTGGGTTATGAGGATGATGTTCCAGTGTGAGGGTTATGAGGATGATGTTCCAGTGTGAGGGTTATGAGGATGATGTTCCAGTGTGTGAGTTATGAGGATGATGTTCCAGTGTGAGGGTTATGAGGATGATGTTCCAGTGTGTGAGTTATGAGGATGATGTTCCAGTGTGTGAGTTATGAGGATGATGTTCCAGTGTGTGGGTTATGAGGATGATGTTCCAGTGTGTGGGTTATGAGGATGATGTTCCAGTGTGTGGGTTATGAGGATGATGTTCCAGTGTGTGAGTTATGAGGATGATGTTCCAGTGTGTGGGTTATGAGGATGGTGTTCCAGTGTGTGGGTTATGAGGATGATGTTCCAGTGTGTGAGTTATGAGGATGATGTTCCAGTGTGAGGGTTATGAGGATGATGTTCCAGTGTGTGAGTTATGAGGATGATGTTCCAGTGTGTGAGTTATGAGGATGATGTTCCAGTGTGTGGGTTATGAGGATGATGTTCCAGTGTGTGGGTTATGAGGATGATGTTCCAGTGTGTGGGTTATGAGGATGATGTTCCAGTGTGTGAGTTATGAGGATGATGTTCCAGTGTGTGGGTTATGAGGATGGTGTTCCAGTGTGTGGGTTATGAGGATGGTGTTCCAGTGTGTGGGTTATGAGGATGATGTTCCAGTGTGTGGGTTATGAGGCTGATGTTCCAGTGTGGGTTATGAGGATGATGTTCCAGTGTGGGTTATGAGGATGATGTTCCAGTGTGGGTTATGAGGATGATGTTCCAGTGTGAGGGTTATGAGGATGATGTTCCAGTGTGAGGGTTATGAGGATGATGTTCCAGTGTGTGGGTTATGAGGATGATGTTCCAGTGTGAGGGTTATGAGGATGATGTTCCAGTGTGTGGGTTATGAGGATGATGTTCCAGTGTGAGGGTTATGAGGATGATGTTCCAGTGTGGGTTATGAGGATGATGTTCCAGTGTGTGGGTTATGAGGATGATGTTCCAGTGTGAGGGTTATGAGGATGATGTTCCAGTGTGTGGGTTATGAGGATGATGTTCCAGTGTGGGTTATGAGGATGATGTTCCAGTGTGAGGGTTATGAGGATGATGTTCCAGTGTGAGGTTTATGAGGATGATGTTCCAGTGTGTGGGTTATGAGGATGATGTTCCAGTGTGAGGGTTATGAGGATGATGTTCCAGTGTGGGTTATGAGGATGATGTTCCAGTGTGGGTTATGAGGATGATGTTCCAGTGTGGGTTATGAGGATGATGTTCCAGTGTGGGTTATGAGGATGATGTTCCAGTGTGTGAGTTATGAGGATGATGTTCCAGTGTGTGGGTTATGAGGATGATGTTCATGTGTGAGGGTTATGAGGATGATGTTCCAGTGTGTGGGTTATGAGGATGATGTTCCAGTGTGAGGGTTATGAGGATGATGTTCCAGTGTGTGGATTATGAGGATGATGTTCCAGTGTGAGGGTTATGAGGATGATGTTCCAGTGTGTGGGTTATGAGGATGATGTTCCAGTGTGAGGGTTATGAGGATGATGTTCCAGTGAGGGTTATGAGGATGATGTTCCAGTGTGGGTTATGAGGATGATGTTCCAGTGTGACTGTTATGAGGATGATGTTCCAGTGTGAGGGTTATGAGGATGATGTTCCAGTGTGTGGGTTATGAGGATGATGTTCCAGTGTGTGAGTTATGAGGATGATGTTCCAGTGTGGGTTATGAGGATGATGTTCCAGTGTGTGGGTTATGAGGATGATGTTCCAGTGTGGGTTATGAGGATGATGTTCCAGTGTGAGTTATGAGGATGATGTTCCAGTATGGGTTATGAGGATGATGTTCCAGTGTGTGAGTTATGAGGATGATGTTCCAGTGTGAGGGTTATGAGGATGATGTTCCAGTGTGAGTTATGAGGATGATGTTCCAGTGTGTGGGTTATGAGGATGATGTTCCAGTGTGTGAGTTATGAGGATGATGTTCCAGTGTGTGAGTTATGAGGATGATGTTCCAGTGTGGGTTATGAGGATGATGTTCCAGTGTGTGAGTTATGAGGATGATGTTCCAGTGTGTGGGTTATGAGGATGATGTTCATGTGTGAGGGTTATGAGGATGATGTTCCAGTGTGTGGGTTATGAGGATGATGTTCCAGTGTGAGGGTTATGAGGATGATGTTCCAGTGTGTGGGTTATGAGGATGATGTTCCAGTGTGAGGGTTATGAGGATGATGTTCCAGTGTGTGGGTTATGAGGATGATGTTCATGTGTGAGGGTTATGAGGATGATGTTCCAGTGTGTGGGTTATGAGGATGATGTTCCAGTGTGAGGGTTATGAGGATGATGTTCCAGTGTGAGGGTTATGAGGATGATGTTCCAGTGTGTGGGTTATGAGGATGATGTTCCAGTGTGAGTTATGAGGATGATGTTCATGTGTGAGGGTTATGAGGATGATGTTCCAGTGTGTGGGTTATGAGGATGATGTTCCAGTGTGAGGGTTATGAGGATGATGTTCCAGTGTGTGGGTTATGAGGATGATGTTCCAGTGTGTGGGTTATGAGGATGATGTTCCAGTGTGTGGGTTATGAGGATGATGTTCCAGTGTGTGGGTTGTGAGGATGATGTTCCAGTGTGTGGGTTATGAGGATGATGTTCCATTGTGGGTCATGAGGATGATGTTCCAGTGTGTTAGTTATGAGGATGATGTTCCAGTGTGGGTTATGAGGATGATGTTCCAGTGTGAGGGTTATGAGGATGATGTTCCAGTGTGTGGGTTATGAGGATGATGTTCCAGTGTGTGGGTTGTGAGGATGATGTTCCAGTGTGTGGGTTATGAGGATGATGTTCCATTGTGGGTCATGAGGATGATGTTCCAGTGTGTTAGTTATGAGGATGATGTTCCAGTGTGAGTTATGAGGATGATGTTCCAGTGTGAGTTATGAGGATGATGTTCCAGAGTGTGGGTTATGAGGATGATGTTCCAGTGTGTGGGTTATGAGGATGATGTTCCAGTGTGTGGGTTATGAGGATGATGTTCCAGTGTGAGGGTTATGAGGATGATGTTCCATTGTGAGGGTTATGAGGATGATGTTCCATTGTGAGGGTTATGAGGATGATGTTCCAGTGTGAGGGTTATGAGGATGATGTTCCATTGTGAGGGTTATGAGGATGATGTTCCAGTGTGTGGGTTATGAGGATGATGTTCCAGTGTGTGGGTTATGAGGATGATGTTCCAGTGTGAGGGTTATGAGGATGATGTTCCAGTGTGAGGGTTATGAGGATGATGTTCCAGTGTGAGGGTCATGAGGATGATGTTCCAGTGTGGGTTATGAGGATGATGTTCCAGTGTGAGTTATGAGGATGATGTTCCAGTGTGGGTTATGAGGATGATGTTCCAGTGTGGGTTATGAGGATGATGTTCCAGTGTGTGGGTTATGAGGATGATGTTCCAGTGTGTGGGTCATGAGGATGATGTTCCAGTGTGGGTTATGAGGATGATGTTCCAGTGTGTGGGTCATGAGGATGATGTTCCAGTGTGAGGGTCATGAGGATGATGTTCCAGTGTGAGTTATGAGGATGATGTTCCAGTGTGTGAGTTATGAGGATGATGTTCCAGTGTTTGGTTATGAGGATGATGTTCCAGTGTGTGGGTTATGAGGATGATGTTCCAGTGTGTGAGTTATGAGGATGATGTTCCATTGTGAGGGTTATGAGGATGATGTTCCAGTGTGTGGGTTATGAGGATGATGTTCCAGTGTGGGTTATGAGGATGATGTTCCAGTGTGTGGGTTATGAGGATGATGTTCCAGAGTGTGAGTTATGAGGATGATGTTCCAGTGTGGGTTATGAGGATGATGTTCCAGTGTGTGAGTTATGAGGATGATTTTCCAGTGTGAGTTATGAGGATGATGTTCCAGTGTGAGGGTTATGAGGATGATGTTCCAGTGTGTGGGTTATGAGGATGATGTTCCAGTGTGGGTTATGAGGATGATGTTCCAGTGTGGGTTATGAGGATGATGTTCCAGTGTGGGTTATGAGGATGATGTTCCAGTGTGGGTTATGAGGATGATGTTCCAGTGTGTGGGTTATGAGGATGATGTTCATGTGTGAGGGTTATGAGGATGATGTTCCAGTGTGTGAGTTATGAGGATGATGTTCCAGTGTGTGGGTTATGAGGATGATGTTCATGTGTGAGGGTTATGAGGATGATGTTCCAGTGTGTGGGTTATGAGGATGATGTTCCAGTGTGAGGGTTATGAGGATGATGTTCCAGTGTGTGGGTTATGAGGATGATGTTCCAGTGTGAGGGTTATGAGGATGATGTTCCAGTGTGTGGGTTATGAGGATGATGTTCCAGTGTGGGTTATGAGGATGATGTTCCAGTGTGTGGGTCATGAGGATGATGTTCCAGTGTGGGTTATGAGGATGATGTTCCAGTGTGTGGGTCATGAGGATGATGTTCCAGTGTGTGGGTTATGAGGATGATGTTCCAGTGTGGGTTATGAGGATGATGTTCCAGTGTGAGGGTTATGAGGATGATGTTCCAGTGTGAGGTTTATGAGGATGATGTTCCAGTGTGTGGGTTATGAGGATGATGTTCCAGTGTGAGGGTTATGAGGATGATGTTCCAGTGTGGGTTATGAGGATGATGTTCCAGTGTGAGGGTTATGAGGATGATGTTCCAGTGAGGGTTATGAGGATGATGTTCCAGTGTGAGGGTTATGAGGATGATGTTCCAGTGTGAGGTTTATGAGGATGATGTTCCAGTGTGTGGGTTATGAGGATGATGTTCCAGTGTGAGGGTTATGAGGATGATGTTCCAGTGTGGGTTATGAGGATGATGTTCCAGTGTGGGTTATGAGGATGATGTTCCAGTGTGGGTTATGAGGATGATGTTCCAGTGTGGGTTATGAGGATGATGTTCCAGTGTGTGAGTTATGAGGATGATGTTCCAGTGTGTGGGTTATGAGGATGATGTTCATGTGTGAGGGTTATGAGGATGATGTTCCAGTGTGTGGGTTATGAGGATGATGTTCCAGTGTGAGGGTTATGAGGATGATGTTCCAGTGTGTGGGTTATGAGGATGATGTTCCAGTGTGAGGGTTATGAGGATGATGTTCCAGTGTGTGGGTTATGAGGATGATGTTCCAGTGTGAGGGTTATGAGGATGATGTTCCAGTGTGTGGGTTATGAGGATGATGTTCCAGTGTGAGTTATGAGGTTGATGTTCCAGTGTGAGGGTTATGAGGATGATGTTCCAGTGTGTGGGTTATGAGGATGATGTTCCAGTGTGAGTTATGAGGATGATGTTCATGTGTGAGGGTTATGAGGATGAAGTTCCAGTGTGTGGGTTATGAGGATGATGTTCCAGTGTGTGGGTTATGAGGATGATGTTCCAGTGTGTTAGTTATGAGGATGATGTTCCAGTGTGGGTTATGAGGATGATGTTCCAGTGTGAGGGTTATGAGGATGATGTTCATGTGTGAGGGTTATGAGGATGATGTTCCAGTGTGTGGGTTATGAGGATGATGTTCCATTGTGTGGGTTATGAGGATGATGTTCATGTGTGAGGGTTATGAGGATGATGTTCCAGTGTGAGGGTTATGAGGATGATGTTCCAGTGTGTGGGTTATGAGGATGATGTTCCAGTGTGAGGGTTATGAGGATGATGTTCCATTGTGAGTTATGAGGATGATGTTCATGTGTGTGGGTTGTGAGGATGATGTTCCAGTGTGTGGGTTATGAGGATGATGTTCCAGTGTGAGGGTTATGAGGATGATATTCCAGTGTGTTAGTTATGAGGATGATGTTCCAGTGTGGGTTATGAGGATGATGTTCCAGTGTGAGGGTTATGAGGATGATGTTCCATTGTGAGGGTTATGAGGATGATGTTCCATTGTGGGTTATGAGGATGATGTTCCAGTGTGGGTTATGAGGATGATGTTCCAGTGTGTGGGTTATGAGGATGATGTTCCAGAGTGTGGGTTATGAGGATGATGTTCCAGTGTGTGGGTTATGAGGATGATGTTCCAGTGTGAGGGTTATGAGGATGATGTTCCAGTTTGAGGGTTATGAGGATGATATTCCAGTGTGTGGGTTATGAGGATGATGTTCCAGTGTGTGGGTTATGAGGATGATGTTCCAGTGTGTGAGTTATGAGGATGATGTTCCAGTGTGTGGGTTATGAGGATGATGTTCCAGTGTGTGGGTTATGAGGATGATGTTCCAGTGTGAGGGTTATGAGGATGATGTTCCAGTGTGAGGGTTATGAGGATGATGTTCCAGTGTGAGGGTTATGTGGATGATGTTCCAGTGTGAGTTATGAGGATGATGTTCCAGTGTGTGGGTTATGAGGATGATGTTCCAGTGTGAGGGTTATGAGGATGATGTTCCAGTGTGAGGGTTATGAGGATGATGTTCCAGTGTGTGGGTTATGAGGATGATTTTCCAGTGTGAGTTATGAGGATGATGTTCCAGTGTGGGTTATGAGGATTATGTTCCAGTGTGAGGGTTATGAGGATGATGTTCCAGTGTGAGTTATGAGGATGATGTTCCAGTGTGTGGGTTATGAGGATGATGTTCCAGTGTGTGGGTTATGAGGATGATGTTCCAGTGTGGGTTATGAGGATGATGTTCCAGTGTGAGGGTTATGAGGATGATGTTCCAGTGTGGGTTATGAGGATGATGTTCCAGTGTGAGGGTTATGAGGATGATGTTCCAGTGTGGGTTATGAGGATGATGTTCCAGTGTGTGGGTTATGAGGATGATGTTCCAGTGTGGGTTATGAGGATGATGTTCCAGTGTGAGGGTTATGAGGATGATGTTCCAGTGTGAGTTATGAGGATGATGTTCCAGAGTGTGGGTTATGAGGATGATGTTCCAGTGTGTGGGTTATGAGGATGATGTTCCAGTGTGTGAGTTATGAGGAAGATGTTCCAGTGTGGGTTATGAGGATGATGTTCCAGTGTGTGGGTTATGAGGATGATGTTCCAGTTTGAGGGTTATGAGGATGATGTTCCAGTGTGAATATGAGGATGATGTTCCAGTGTGTGGGTTATGAGGATGATGTTCCAGTGTGGGTTATGAGGATGATGTTCCAGTGTGGGTTATGAGGATGATGTTCCAGTGTGTGGGTTATGAGGATGATGTTCCAGTGTGTGAGTTATGAGGATGATGTTCCAGTGTGAGGGTTATGAGGATGATGTTCCAGTGTGGGTTATGAGGATGATGTTCCAGTGTGTGGGTTATGAGGATGATGTTCCAGTGTGTGTTATGAGGATGATGTTCCAGTGTGTGTTATGAGGATGATGTTCCAGTGTTTGGGTTATGAGGATGATGTTCCAGTGTGTGAGTTATGAGGATGATGTTCCAGTGTGAGGGTTATGAGGATGATGTTCCAGTGTGGGTTATGAGGATGATGTTCCAGTGTGTGTTATGAGGATGATGTTCCAGTGTGGGTTATGAGGATGATGTTCCAGTGTGAGGGTTATGAGGATGATGTTCCAGTGTGAGGGTTATGAGGATGATGTTCCAGTGTGAGGGTTATGAGGATGATGTTCCAGTGTGAGGGTTATGAGGATGATGTTCCAGTGTGGGTTATGAGGATGATGTTCCAGTGTGGGTTATGAGGATGATGTTCCAGTGTGGGTTATGAGGATGATGTTCCAGTGTGAGGGTTATGAGGATGATGTTCCAGTGTGTGGGTTATGAGGATGATGTTCCAGTGTGAGGGTTATGAGGATGATGTTCCAGTGTGAGGGTTATGAGGATGATGTTCCAGTGTGAGTTACGAGGATGATGTTCCAGTGTGAGTTACGAGGATGATGTTCCAGTGTGAGTTACGAGGATGATGTTCCAGTGTGGGTTATTTGGATGATGTTCCAGTGTGGGTTATGAGGATAATGTTCCAGTGTGTAGGTTATGAGGATGATGTTCCAGTGTGTGAGTTATGAGGATGATGTTCCAGTGTGAGGGTTATGAGGATGATGTTCCAGTGTGAGTTATGAGGATGATGTTCCAGTGTGAGAGTTATTTGGATGATGTTCCAGTGTGGGTTATGAGGATGATGTTCCAGTGTGGGTTATGAGGATGATGTTCCAGTGTGAGTTATGAGGATGATGTTCCAGTGTGAGAGTTATGAGGATGATGTTCCAGTGTGGGTTATGAGGATGATGTTCCAGTGTGTGGGTTATGAGGATGATGTTCCAGTGTGGGTTATGAGGATGATGTTCCAGTGTGTGGGTTATGAGGATGATGTTCCAGTGTGAGAGTTATGAGGATGATGTTCCAGTGTGGGTTATGATGATGTTGTTCCAGTGTGAGTTATGAGGATGATGTTCCAGTGTGAGGGTTATGAGGATGATGTTCCAGTTTGGGTTATGAGGATGATGTTCCAGTGTGTGGGTTATGAGGATGATGTTCCAGTGTGAGTTATGAGGATGATGTTCCAGTGTGAGGGTTATGAGGATGATGTTCCAGTGTGTGGGTTATGAGGATGATGTTCCAGTGTGAGTTATGAGGATGATGTTCCAGTGTGTGGGTTATGAGGATGATGTTCCAGTGTGAGTTATGAGGATGATGTTCCAGTGTGAGGGTTATGAGGATGATGTTCCAGTGTGTGGGTTATGAGGATGATGTTCCGGTGTGGGTTATGAGGATGATGTTCCAGTGTGAGGGTTATAAGGATGATGTTCCAGTGTTTTGGTTATGAGGATGATGTTCCAGTGTGAGTTATGAGGATGATGTTCCAGTGTGAGGGTTATGAGGATGATGTTCCAGTGTGAGTTATGAGGATGATGTTCCAGTGTGAGTTATGAGGATGATGTTCCAGAGTGAGAGTTATGAGGATGATGTTCCAGTGTGGGTTATGAGGATGATGTTCCAGTGTGGGTTATGAGGATGATGTTCCATTGTGTGGGTTATGAGGATGATGTTCCAGTGAGGGTTATGAGGATGATGTTCCAGTGTGAGGGTTATGAGGATGATGTTCCAGTGTGGGTTATGAGGATGATGTTCCAGTGTGTGAGTTATGAGGATGATGTTCCAGTGTGAGGGTTATGAGGATGATGTTCCAGTGTGGGTTATGAGGATGATGTTCCAGAGTGTGGGTTATGAGGATGATGTTCCAGTGTGTGGGTTATGAGGATGATGTTCCAGTGTGTGGGTTATGAGGATGATGTTCCAGTGTGGGTTATGAGGATGATGTTCCAGTGTGAGGGTTATGAGGATGATGTTCCAGTGTGTGGGTTATGAGGATGATGTTCCAGTGTGAGTTATGAGGATGATGTTCCAGTGTGGGTTATGAGGATGATGTTCCAGTGTGAGTTATGAGGATGATGTTCCAGTGTGAGGGTTATGAGGATGATGTTCCAGTGTGAGGGTTATGAGGATGATATTCCAGTGAGGGTTATGAGGATGATGTTCCAGTTTGAGTTATGAGGATGATGTTCCAGTGTGTGGGTTATGAGGATGATATTCCAGTGTGTGGGTTATGAGGATGATGTTCCAGTGTGTGAGTTATGAGGATGAAGTTCCAGTATGTGGGTTATGAGGATGATGTTCCAGAGTGAGTTATGAGGATGATGTTCCAGTGTGTGGGTTATGAGTATGATGTTCCAGTGTGTGAGTTATGAGGATGAAGTTCTAGTATGTGGGTTATGAGGATGATGTTCCAGTGTGTGAGTTATGAGGATGATGTTCCAGTGAGGGTTATGAGGATGATGTTCCAGTGTGTGAGTTATGAGGATGAAGTTCCAGTATGTGGGTTATGAGGATGATGTTCCAGTGTGGGTTATGAGGATGATGTTCCAGTGTGTGGGTTATGAGGATGATGTTCCAGTGTGAGGGTTATGGGGATGATGTTCCAGTGTGTGGGTTATGAGGATGATGTTCCAGTGTGGGTTATGAGGATGATGTTCCAGTGTGAGTTATGAGGATGATGTTCCAGTGTGAGGGTTATGAGGATGATGTTCCAGTGTGAGGGTTATGAGGATGATATTCCAGTGAGGGTTATGAGGATGATGTTCCAGTTTGAGTTATGAGGATGATGTTCCAGTGTGTGGGTTATGAGGATGATATTCCAGTGTGTGGGTTATGAGGATGATGTTCCAGTGTGTGAGTTATGAGGATGAAGTTCCAGTATGTGGGTTATGAGGATGATGTTCCAGAGTGAGTTATGAGGATGATGTTCCAGTGTGTGGGTTATGAGTATGATGTTCCAGTGTGTGAGTTATGAGGATGAAGTTCTAGTATGTGGGTTATGAGGATGATGTTCCAGTGTGTGAGTTATGAGGATGATGTTCCAGTGAGGGTTATGAGGATGATGTTCCAGTGTGTGAGTTATGAGGATGAAGTTCCAGTATGTGGGTTATGAGGATGATGTTCCAGTGTGGGTTATGAGGATGATGTTCCAGTGTGTGGGTTATGAGGATGATGTTCCAGTGTGAGGGTTATGGGGATGATGTTCCAGTGTGTGGGTTATGAGGATGATGTTCCAGTGTGGGTTATGAGGATGATGTTCCATTGTGAGGGTTATGAGGATGATGTTCCATTGTGGGTTATGAGGGTGATGTTCCAGTGTGAGGGTTATGAGGATGATGTTCCAGTGTGAGGGTCATGAAGATGATGTTCCAGTGTGGGTTATGAGGATGATGTTCCAGTGTGAGTTATGAGGATGATGTTCCAGTGTGGGTTATGAGGATGATGTTCCAGTGTGGGTTATGAGGATGATGTTCCAGTGTGTGGGTTATGAGGATGATGTTCCAGTGTGGGTTATGAGGATGATGTTCCAGTGTGTGGGTCATGAGGATGATGTTCCAGTGTGGGTTATGAGGATGATGTTCCAGTGTGTGGGTCATGAGGATGATGTTCCAGTGTGAGGGTCATGAGGATGATGTTCCAGTGTGAGTTATGAGGATGATGTTCCAGTGTGTGAGTTATGAGGATGATGTTCCAGTGTGTGGGTTATGAGGATGATGTTCCAGTGTGTGAGTTATGAGGATGATGTTCCAGTGTGTGAGTTATGAGGATGATGTTCCAGTGTGGGTTATGAGGATGATGTTCCAGTGTGTGAGTTATGAGGATGATTTTCCAGTGTGAGTTATGAGGATGATGTTCCAGTGTGAGGGTTATGAGGATGATGTTCCAGTGTGTGGGTTATGAGGATGATGTTCCAGTGTGGGTTATGAGGATGATGTTCCAGTGTGGGTTATGAGGATGATGTTCCAGTGTGGGTTATGAGGAGGATGTTCCAGTGTGGGTTATGAGGATGATGTTCCAGTGTGTGAGTTATGAGGATGATGTTCCAGTGTGTGGGTTATGAGGATGATGTTCATGTGTGAGGGTTATGAGGATGATGTTCCAGTGTGTGGGTTATGAGGATGATGTTCCATTGTGTGGGTTATGAGGATGATGTTCATGTGTGAGGGTTATGAGGATGATGTTCCAGTGTGAGGGTTATGAGGATGATGTTCCAGTGTGTGGATTATGAGGATGATGTTCCAGTGTGAGGGTTATGAGGATGATGTTCCAGTGTGAGTTATGAGGATGATGTTCATGTGTGTGGGTTGTGAGGATGATGTTCCAGTGTGTGGGTTATGAGGATGATGTTCCAGTGTGAGGGTTATGAGGATGATATTCCAGTGTGTAAGTTATGAGGATGATGTTCCAGTGTGGGTTATGAGGATGATGTTCCAGTGTGAGGGTTATGAGGATGATGTTCCATTGTGAGGGTTATGAGGATGATGTTCCATTGTGGGTTATGAGGATGATGTTCCAGTGTGAGGGTTATGAGGATGATGTTCCAGTGTGAGGGTCATGAGGATGATGTTCCAGTGTGGGTTATGAGGATGATGTTCCAGTGTGAGTTATGAGGATGATGTTCCAGTGTGGGTTATGAGGATGATGTTCCAGAGTGTGGGTTATGAGGATGATGTTCCAGTGTGTGGGTTATGAGGATGATGTTCCAGTGTGAGGGTTATGAGGATGATGTTCCAGTGTGAGGGTTATGAGGATGATATTCCAGTGTGTGGGTTATGAGGATGATGTTCCAGTGTGTGAGTTATGAGGATGATGTTCCAGTGTGTGGGTTATGAGGATGATGTTCCAGAGTGTGGGTTATGAGGATGATGTTCCAGTGTGTGGGTTATGAGGATGATGTTCCAGTGTGAGGGTTATGAGGATGATGTTCCAGTTTGAGGGTTATGAGGATGATATTCCAGTGTGTGGGTTATGAGGATGATGTTCCAGTGTGTGGGTTATGAGGATGATGTTCCAGTGTGTGAGTTATGAGGATGATGTTCCAGTGTGTGGGTTATGAGGATGATGTTCCAGTGTGTGGGTTATGAGGATGATGTTCCAGTGTGAGGGTTATGAGGATGATGTTCCAGTGTGAGGGTTATGAGGATGATGTTCCAGTGTGAGGGTTATGTGGATGATGTTCCAGTGTGAGTTATGAGGATGATGTTCCAGTGTGTGGGTTATGAGGATGATGTTCCAGTGTGAGGGTTATGAGGATGATGTTCCAGTGTGAGGGTTATGAGGATGATGTTCCAGTGTGTGGGTTATGAGGATGATTTTCCAGTGTGAGTTATGAGGATGATGTTCCAGTGTGGGTTATGAGGATGATGTTCCAGTGTGTGAGTTATGAGGATGAAGTTCCAGTATGTGGGTTATGAGGATGATGTTCCAGAGTGAGTTATGAGGATGATGTTCCAGTGTGTGGGTTATGAGTATGATGTTCCAGTGTGTGAGTTATGAGGATGAAGTTCTAGTATGTGGGTTATGAGGATGATGTTCCAGTGTGTGAGTTATGAGGATGATGTTCCAGTGAGGGTTATGAGGATGATGTTCCAGTGTGTGAGTTATGAGGATGAAGTTCCAGTATGTGGGTTATGAGGATGATGTTCCAGTGTGGGTTATGAGGATGATGTTCCAGTGTGTGGGTTATGAGGATGATGTTCCAGTGTGAGGGTTATGGGGATGATGTTCCAGTGTGTGGGTTATGAGGATGATGTTCCAGTGTGGGTTATGAGGATGATGTTCCAGTGTGAGTTATGAGGATGATGTTCCAGTGTGAGGGTTATGAGGATGATGTTCCAGTGTGAGGGTTATGAGGATGATATTCCAGTGAGGGTTATGAGGATGATGTTCCAGTTTGAGTTATGAGGATGATGTTCCAGTGTGTGGGTTATGAGGATGATATTCCAGTGTGTGGGTTATGAGGATGATGTTCCAGTGTGTGAGTTATGAGGATGAAGTTCCAGTATGTGGGTTATGAGGATGATGTTCCAGAGTGAGTTATGAGGATGATGTTCCAGTGTGTGGGTTATGAGTATGATGTTCCAGTGTGTGAGTTATGAGGATGAAGTTCTAGTATGTGGGTTATGAGGATGATGTTCCAGTGTGTGAGTTATGAGGATGATGTTCCAGTGAGGGTTATGAGGATGATGTTCCAGTGTGTGAGTTATGAGGATGAAGTTCCAGTATGTGGGTTATGAGGATGATGTTCCAGTGTGGGTTATGAGGATGATGTTCCAGTGTGTGGGTTATGAGGATGATGTTCCAGTGTGAGGGTTATGGGGATGATGTTCCAGTGTGTGGGTTATGAGGATGATGTTCCAGTGTGGGTTATGAGGATGATGTTCCATTGTGAGGGTTATGAGGATGATGTTCCATTGTGGGTTATGAGGGTGATGTTCCAGTGTGAGGGTTATGAGGATGATGTTCCAGTGTGAGGGTCATGAAGATGATGTTCCAGTGTGGGTTATGAGGATGATGTTCCAGTGTGAGTTATGAGGATGATGTTCCAGTGTGGGTTATGAGGATGATGTTCCAGTGTGGGTTATGAGGATGATGTTCCAGTGTGTGGGTTATGAGGATGATGTTCCAGTGTGGGTTATGAGGATGATGTTCCAGTGTGTGGGTCATGAGGATGATGTTCCAGTGTGGGTTATGAGGATGATGTTCCAGTGTGTGGGTCATGAGGATGATGTTCCAGTGTGAGGGTCATGAGGATGATGTTCCAGTGTGAGTTATGAGGATGATGTTCCAGTGTGTGAGTTATGAGGATGATGTTCCAGTGTGTGGGTTATGAGGATGATGTTCCAGTGTGTGAGTTATGAGGATGATGTTCCAGTGTGTGAGTTATGAGGATGATGTTCCAGTGTGGGTTATGAGGATGATGTTCCAGTGTGTGAGTTATGAGGATGATTTTCCAGTGTGAGTTATGAGGATGATGTTCCAGTGTGAGGGTTATGAGGATGATGTTCCAGTGTGTGGGTTATGAGGATGATGTTCCAGTGTGGGTTATGAGGATGATGTTCCAGTGTGGGTTATGAGGATGATGTTCCAGTGTGGGTTATGAGGAGGATGTTCCAGTGTGGGTTATGAGGATGATGTTCCAGTGTGTGAGTTATGAGGATGATGTTCCAGTGTGTGGGTTATGAGGATGATGTTCATGTGTGAGGGTTATGAGGATGATGTTCCAGTGTGTGGGTTATGAGGATGATGTTCCATTGTGTGGGTTATGAGGATGATGTTCATGTGTGAGGGTTATGAGGATGATGTTCCAGTGTGAGGGTTATGAGGATGATGTTCCAGTGTGTGGATTATGAGGATGATGTTCCAGTGTGAGGGTTATGAGGATGATGTTCCAGTGTGAGTTATGAGGATGATGTTCATGTGTGTGGGTTGTGAGGATGATGTTCCAGTGTGTGGGTTATGAGGATGATGTTCCAGTGTGAGGGTTATGAGGATGATATTCCAGTGTGTTAGTTATGAGGATGATGTTCCAGTGTGGGTTATGAGGATGATGTTCCAGTGTGAGGGTTATGAGGATGATGTTCCATTGTGAGGGTTATGAGGATGATGTTCCATTGTGGGTTATGAGGATGATGTTCCAGTGTGAGGGTTATGAGGATGATGTTCCAGTGTGAGGGTCATGAGGATGATGTTCCAGTGTGGGTTATGAGGATGATGTTCCAGTGTGAGTTATGAGGATGATGTTCCAGTGTGGGTTATGAGGATGATGTTCCAGAGTGTGGGTTATGAGGATGATGTTCCAGTGTGTGGGTTATGAGGATGATGTTCCAGTGTGAGGGTTATGAGGATGATGTTCCAGTGTGAGGGTTATGAGGATGATATTCCAGTGTGTGGGTTATGAGGATGATGTTCCAGTGTGTGAGTTATGAGGATGATGTTCCAGTGTGTGGGTTATGAGGATGATGTTCCAGAGTGTGGGTTATGAGGATGATGTTCCAGTGTGTGGGTTATGAGGATGATGTTCCAGTGTGAGGGTTATGAGGATGATGTTCCAGTTTGAGGGTTATGAGGATGATATTCCAGTGTGTGGGTTATGAGGATGATGTTCCAGTGTGTGGGTTATGAGGATGATGTTCCAGTGTGTGAGTTATGAGGATGATGTTCCAGTGTGTGGGTTATGAGGATGATGTTCCAGTGTGTGAGTTATGAGGATGATGTTCCAGTGTGTGGGTTATGAGGATGATGTTCCAGTGTGAGGGTTATGAGGATGATGTTCCAGTGTGAGGGTTATGAGGATGATGTTCCAGTGTGAGGGTTATGTGGATGATGTTCCAGTGTGAGTTATGAGGATGATGTTCCAGTGTGTGGGTTATGAGGATGATGTTCCAGTGTGAGGGTTATGAGGATGATGTTCCAGTGTGAGGGTTATGAGGATGATGTTCCAGTGTGTGGGTTATGAGGATGATTTTCCAGTGTGAGTTATGAGGATGATGTTCCAGTGTGGGTTATGAGGATTATGTTCCAGTGTGAGGGTTATGAGGATGATGTTCCAGTGTGAGTTATGAGGATGATGTTCCAGTGTGTGGGTTATGAGGATGATGTTCCAGTGTGTGGGTTATGAGGATGATGTTCCAGTGTGGGTTATGAGGATGATGTTCCAGTGTGAGGGTTATGAGGATGATGTTCCAGTGTGGGTTATGAGGATGATGTTCCAGTGTGTGGGTTATGAGGATGATGTTCCAGTGTGGGTTATGAGGATGATGTTCCAGTGTGAGGGTTATGAGGATGATGTTCCAGTGTGAGTTATGAGGATGATGTTCCAGAGTGTGGGTTATGAGGATGATGTTCCAGTGTGTGGGTTATGAGGATGATGTTCCAGTGTGTGAGTTATGAGGAAGATGTTCCAGTGTGGGTTATGAGGATGATGTTCCAGTGTGTGGGTTATGAGGATGATGTTCCAGTTTGAGGGTTATGAGGATGATGTTCCAGTGTGAGTTATGAGGATGATATTCCAGTGTGTGGGTTATGAGGATGATGTTCCAGTGTGGGTTATGAGGATGATGTTCCAGTGTGGGTTATGAGGATGATGTTCCAGTGTGTGGGTTATGAGGATGATGTTCCAGTGTGTGAGTTATGAGGATGATGTTCCAGTGTGAGGGTTATGAGGATGATGTTCCAGTGTGGGTTATGAGGATGATGTTCCAGTGTGTGGGTTATGAGGATGATGTTCCAGTGTGTGTTATGAGGATGATGTTCCAGTGTGTGTTATGAGGATGATGTTCCAGTGTTTGGGTTATGAGGATGATGTTCCAGTGTGTGAGTTATGAGGATGATGTTCCAGTGTGAGGGTTATGAGGATGATGTTCCAGTGTGAGTTATGAGGATGATGTTCCAGTATGTGGGTTATGAGGATGATGTTCCAGTGTGTGTTATGAGGATGATGTTCCAGTGTGGGTTATGAGGATGATGTTCCAGTGTGAGGGTTATGAGGATGATGTTCCAGTGTGAGGGTTATGAGGATGATGTTCCAGTGTGAGGGTTATGAGGATGATGTTCCAGTGTGAGGGTTATGAGGATGATGTTCCAGTGTGGGTTATGAGGATGATGTTCCAGTGTGGGTTATGAGGATGATGTTCCAGTGTGGGTTATGAGGATGATGTTCCAGTGTGAGGGTTATGAGGATGATGTTCCAGTGTGTGGGTTATGAGGATGATGTTCCAGTGTGAGGGTTATGAGGATGATGTTCCAGTGTGAGGGTTATGAGGATGATGTTCCAGTGTGAGTTACGAGGATGATGTTCCAGTGTGAGTTACGAGGATGATGTTCCAGTGTGAGTTACGAGGATGATGTTCCAGTGTGGGTTATTTGGATGATGTTCCAGTGTGGGTTATGAGGATAATGTTCCAGTGTGTAGGTTATGAGGATGATGTTCCAGTGTGTGAGTTATGAGGATGATGTTCCAGTGTGAGGGTTATGAGGATGATGTTCCAGTGTGAGTTATGAGGATGATGTTCCAGTGTGAGAGTTATTTGGATGATGTTCCAGTGTGGGTTATGAGGATGATGTTCCAGTGTGGGTTATGAGGATGATGTTCCAGTGTGAGTTATGAGGATGATGTTCCAGTGTGAGAGTTATGAGGATGATGTTCCAGTGTGGGTTATGAGGATGATGTTCCAGTGTGTGGGTTATGAGGATGATGTTCCAGTGTGGGTTATGAGGATGATGTTCCAGTGTGTGGGTTATGAGGATGATGTTCCAGTGTGAGAGTTATGAGGATGATGTTCCAGTGTGGGTTATGATGATGTTGTTCCAGTGTGAGTTATGAGGATGATGTTCCAGTGTGAGGGTTATGAGGATGATGTTCCAGTGTGAGTTATGAGGATGATGTTCCAGTGTGAGGGTTATGAGGATGATGTTCCAGTGTGTGGGTTATGAGGATGATGTTCCAGTGTGAGTTATGAGGATGATGTTCCAGTGTGTGGGTTATGAGGATGATGTTCCAGTGTGAGTTATGAGGATGATGTTCCAGTGTGAGGGTTATGAGGATGATGTTCCAGTGTGTGGGTTATGAGGATGATGTTCCAGTGTGTGGGTTATGAGGATGATGTTCCAGTGTGAGGGTTATAAGGATGATGTTCCAGTGTTTTGGTTATGAGGATGATGTTCCAGTGTGAGTTATGAGGATGATGTTCCAGTGTGAGGGTTATGAGGATGATGTTCCAGTGTGAGTTATGAGGATGATGTTCCAGTGTGAGTTATGAGGATGATGTTCCAGAGTGAGAGTTATGAGGATGATGTTCCAGTGTGGGTTATGAGGATGATGTTCCAGTGTGGGTTATGAGGATGATGTTCCATTGTGTGGGTTATGAGGATGATGTTCCAGTGAGGGTTATGAGGATGATGTTCCAGTGTGAGGGTTATGAGGATGATGTTCCAGTGTGGGTTATGAGGATGATGTTCCAGTGTGTGAGTTATGAGGATGATGTTCCAGTGTGAGGGTTATGAGGATGATGTTCCAGTGTGGGTTATGAGGATGATGTTCCAGAGTGTGGGTTATGAGGATGATGTTCCAGTGTGTGGGTTATGAGGATGATGTTCCAGTGTGTGGGTTATGAGGATGATGTTCCAGTGTGGGTTATGAGGATGATGTTCCAGTGTGAGGGTTATGAGGATGATGTTCCAGTGTGTGGGTTATGAGGATGATGTTCCAGTGTGAGTTATGAGGATGATGTTCCAGTGTGGGTTATGAGGATGATGTTCCAGTGTGAGTTATGAGGATGATGTTCCAGTGTGAGGGTTATGAGGATGATGTTCCAGTGTGAGGGTTATGAGGATGATATTCCAGTGAGGGTTATGAGGATGATGTTCCAGTTTGAGTTATGAGGATGATGTTCCAGTGTGTGGGTTATGAGGATGATATTCCAGTGTGTGGGTTATGAGGATGATGTTCCAGTGTGTGAGTTATGAGGATGAAGTTCCAGTATGTGGGTTATGAGGATGATGTTCCAGAGTGAGTTATGAGGATGATGTTCCAGTGTGTGGGTTATGAGTATGATGTTCCAGTGTGTGAGTTATGAGGATGAAGTTCTAGTATGTGGGTTATGAGGATGATGTTCCAGTGTGTGAGTTATGAGGATGATGTTCCAGTGAGGGTTATGAGGATGATGTTCCAGTGTGTGAGTTATGAGGATGAAGTTCCAGTATGTGGGTTATGAGGATGATGTTCCAGTGTGGGTTATGAGGATGATGTTCCAGTGTGTGGGTTATGAGGATGATGTTCCAGTGTGAGGGTTATGGGGATGATGTTCCAGTGTGTGGGTTATGAGGATGATGTTCCAGTGTGGGTTATGAGGATGATGTGCCAGTGTGAGGGTTATGAGGATGATGTTCCAGTGTGGGTTATGAGGATGATGTTCCAGTGTGAGGGTTATGAGGATGATGTTCCAGTGTGGGTTATGAGGATGATGTTCCAGTGTGTGGGTTATGAGGATGATGTTCCAGTGTGTGAGTTATGAGGATGATGTTCCAGTGTGAGTTATGAGGATGATGTTCCAGTGTGAGGGTTATGAGGATGATGTTCCAGTGTGGGTTATGAGGATGATGTTCCAGTGTGGGTTATGAGGATGATGTTCCAGTGTGTGGGTTATGAGGATGATGTTCCAGTGTGTGGGTTATGAGGATGATGTTCCAGTGTGGGTTATGAGGATGATGTTCCAGTGTGGGTTATGAGGATGATGTTCCAGTGTGGGTTATGAGGATGATGTTCCAGTGTGTGGGTTATGAGGATGATGTTCCAGTGTGGGTTATGAGGATGATGTTCCAGTGTGGGTTATGAGGATGATGTTCCAGTGTGTGGGTTATGAGGATGATGTTCCAGTGTGGGTTATGAGGATGATGTTCCAGTGTGTGGGTTATGAGGATGATGTTCCAGTGTGGGTTATGAGGATGATGTTCCAGTGTGGGTTATGAGGATGATGTTCCAGTGTGTGGGTTATGAGGATGATGTTCCAGTGTGTGGGTTATGAGGATGATGTTCCAGAGTGAGTTATGAGGATGATGTTCCAGTGTGTGGGTTATGAGGATGATGTTCCAGTGTGTGAGTTATGAGGATGATGTTCCAGTGTGGGTTATGAGGATGATGTTCCAGTGTGTGAGTTATGAGGATGATGTTCCAGTGTGTGTGTTATGAGGATGATGTTCCAGTGTGGGTTATGAGGATGATGTTCCAGTGTGTGAGTTATGAGGATGATGTTCCAGTGTGTGTGTTATGAGGATGATGTTCCAGAGTGTGAGTTATGAGGATGATGTTCCAGTGTGTGGGTTATGAGGATGATGTTCCAGTGAGGGTTATGAGGATGATGTTCCGGTGTGGGTTATGAGGATGATGTTCCAGTGTGGGTTATGAGGATGATGTTCCAGTGTGAGGGTTATGAGGATGATGTTCCAGTGTGAGGGTTATGAGGATGATGTTCCAGTGTGAGGGTTATGAGGATGATGTTCCAGTGTGGGTTATGAGGATGATGTTCCAGTGTGTGAGTTATGAGGATGATGTTCCAGTGTGTGTGTTATGAGGATGATGTTCCAGAGTGTGAGTTATGAGGATGATGTTCCAGTGTGTGGGTTATGAGGATGATGTTCCAGTGTGAGGGTTATGAGGATGATGTTCCAGTGTGGGTTATGAGGATGATGTTCCAGTGTGTGAGTTATGAGGATGATGTTCCAGTGTGTGTGTTATGAGGATGATGTTCCAGAGTGTGAGTTATGAGGATGATGTTCCAGTGTGTGGGTTATGAGGATGATGTTCCAGTGTGAGGGTTATGAGGATGATGTTCCAGTGTGGGTTATGAGGATGATGTTCCAGTGTGTGAGTTATGAGGATGATGTTCCAGTGTGGGTTATGAGGATGATGTTCCAGTGTGTGGGTTATGAGGATGATGTTCCAGTGTGAGGGTTATGAGGATGATGTTCCAGTGTGGGTTATGAGGATGATGTTCCAGTGTGAGGGTTATGAGGATGATGTTCCAGTGTGTGGGTTATGAGGATGATGTTCCAGTGTGTGAGTTATGAGGATGATGTTCCAGTGTGGGTTATGAGGATGATGTTCCAGTGTGAGGGTTATGAGGATGATGTTCCAGTATATGGGTTATGAGGATGATGTTCCAGTGTGTGAGTTATGAGGATGATGTTCCAGTGTGTGGGTTATGAGGATGATGTTCCAGTGTGTGAGTTATGAGGATGATGTTCCAGTGTGTGGGTTATGAGGATGATGTTCCAGTGTGGGTTATGAGGATGATGTTCCAGTGTGGGTTATGAGGATGATGTTCCAGTGTGTGGGTTATGAGGATGATGTTCCAGTGTGGGTTATGAGGATGATGTTCCAGTGTGGGTTATGAGGATGATGTTCCAGTGTGTGGGTTATGAGGATGATGTTCCAGTGTGTGGGTTATGAGGATGATGTTCCAGTGTGGGTTATGATGATTATGTTCCAGTGTGTGTGTTATGAGGATGATGTTCCAGAGTGTGAGTTATGAGGATGATGTTCCAGTGTGTGGGTTATGAGGATGATGTTCCAGTGTGTGGGTTATGAGGATGATGTTCCAGTGTGGGTTATGATGATGATGTTCCAGTGTGTGTGTTATGAGGATGATGTTCCAGAGTGTGAGTTATGAGGATGATGTTCCAGTGTGTGAGTTATGAGGATGATGTTCCAGTGTGGGTTATGAGGATGATGTTCCAGTGTGAGGGTTATGAGGATGATGTTCCAGTGTGTGGGTTATGAGGATGATGTTCCAGTGTGAGTTATGAGGATGATGTTCCAGTGTGGGTTATGAGGATGATGTTCCAGTGTGAGTTATGAGGATGATGTTCCAGTGTGTGGGTTATGAGGATGATGTTCCAGTGTGAGGGTTATGAGGATGATGTTCCAGTGTGAGGGTTATGAGGATGATGTTCCAGTGTGAGGGTTATGAGGATGATATTCCAGTGAGGGTTATGAGGATGATGTTCCAGTTTGAGTTATGAGGATGATGTTCCAGTGTGTGGGTTATGAGGATGATATTCCAGTGTGTGGGTTATGAGGATGATGTTCCAGTGTGTGAGTTATGAGGATGAAGTTCCAGTATGTGGGTTATGAGGATGATGTTCCAGAGTGAGTTATGAGGATGATGTTCCAGTGTGTGGGTTATGAGTATGATGTTCCAGTGTGTGAGTTATGAGGATGATGTTCTAGTATGTGGGTTATGAGGATGATGTTCCAGTGTGTGAGTTATGAGGATGATGTTCCAGTGAGGGTTATGAGGATGATGTTCCAGTGTGTGAGTTATGAGGATGAAGTTCCAGTATGTGGGTTATGAGGATGATGTTCCAGTGTGGGTTATGAGGATGATGTTCCAGTGTGTGGGTTATGAGGATGATGTTCCAGTGTGAGGGTTATGGGGATGATGTTCCAGTGTGTGGGTTATGAGGATGATGTTCCAGTGTGGGTTATGAGGATGATGTTCCAGTGTGAGGGTTATGAGGATGATGTTCCAGTGTGGGTTATGAGGATGATGTTCCAGTGTGAGGGTTATGAGGATGATGTTCCAGTGTGGGTTATGAGGATGATGTTCCAGTGTGGGTTATGAGGATGATGTTCCAGTGTGGGTTATGAGGATGATGTTCCAGTGTGTGGGTTATGAGGATGATGTTCCAGTGTGTGGGTTTTGAGGATGATGTTCCAGTGTGGGTTATGAGGATGATGTTCCAGTGTGGGTTATGAGGATGATGTTCCAGTGTGGGTTATGAGGATGATGTTCCAGTGTGTGGGTTATGAGGATGATGTTCCAGTGTGGGTTATGAGGATGATGTTCCAGTGTGGGTTATGAGGATGATGTTCCAGTGTGTGGGTTATGAGGATGATGTTCCAGTGTGGGTTATGAGGATGATGTTCCAGTGTGTGGGTTATGAGGATGATGTTCCAGTGTGTGAGTTAGGAGGATGAAGTTCCAGTATTTGGGTTATGAGGATGATGTTCCAGTGTGGGTTATGAGGATGATGTTCCAGTGTGTGGGTTATGAGGATGATGTTCCAGTGTGAGGGTTATGGGGATGATGTTCCAGTGTGTGGGTTATGAGGATGATGTTCCAGTGTGGGTTATGAGGATGATGTTCCAGTGTGAGGGTTATGAGGATGATGTTCCAGTGTGGGTTATGAGGATGATGTTCCAGTGTGAGGGTTATGAGGATGATGTTCCAGTGTGTGTTATGAGGATGATGTTCCAGTGTGAGGGTTATGAGGATGATGTTCCAGTGTGAGGGTTATGAGGATGATGTTCCAGTGTGGGTTATGAGGATGATGTTCCAGTGTGTGGGTTATGAGGATGATGTTCCAGTGTGTGAGTTATGAGGATGATGTTCCAGTGTGAGTTATGACGATGATGTTCCAGTGTGAGGGTTATGAGGATGATGTTCCAGTGTGGGTTATGAGGATGATGTTCCAGTGTGGGTTATGAGGATGATGTTCCAGTGTGTGGGTTATGAGGATGATGTTCCAGTGTGTGGGTTTTGAGGATGATGTTCCAGTGTGGGTTATGAGGATGATGTTCCAGTGTGGGTTATGAGGATGATGTTCCAGTGTGGGTTATGAGGATGATGTTCCAGTGTGTGGGTTATGAGGATGATGTTCCAGTGTGGGTTATGAGGATGATGTTCCAGTGTGGGTTATGAGGATGATGTTCCAGTGTGTGGGTTATGAGGATGATGTTCCAGTGTGGGTTATGAGGATGATGTTCCAGTGTGTGGGTTATGAGGATGATGTTCCAGTGTGGGTTATGAGGATGATGTTCCAGTGTGGGTTATGAGGATGATGTTCCAGTGTGTGGGTTATGAGGATGATGTTCCAGTGTGTGAGTTATGAGGATGATGTTCCAGTGTGGGTTATGAGGATGATGTTCCAGTGTGTGAGTTATGAGGATGATGTTCCAGTGTGTGTGTTATGAGGATGATGTTCCAGTGTGGGTTATGAGGATGATGTTCCAGTGTGTGAGTTATGAGGATGATTTTCCAGTGTGTGTGTTATGAGGATGATGTTCCAGAGTGTGAGTTATGAGGATGATGTTCCAGTGTGTGGGTTATGAGGATGATGTTCCAGTGTGAGGGTTATGAGGATGATGTTCCAGTGTGGGTTATGATGATGATGTTCCAGTGTGTGAGTTATGAGGATGATGTTCCAGTGTGTGTGTTATGAGGATGATGTTCCAGAGTGTGAGTTATGAGGATGATGTTCCAGTGTGTGGGTTATGAGGATGATGTTCCAGTGTGTGGGTTATGAGGATGATGTTCCAGTGTGAGGGTTATGAGGATGATGTTCCAGTGTGGGTTATGAGGATGATGTTCCAGTGTGAGGGTTATGAGGATGATGTTCCAGTGTGAGGGTTATGAGGATGATGTTCCAGTGTGGGTTATGAGGATGATGTTCCAGTGTGTGAGTTATGAGGATGATGTTCCAGTGTGAGGGTTATGAGGATGATGTTCCAGTGTGTGGGTTATGAGGATGATGTTCCAATGTGAGTTATGAGGATGATGTTCCAGTGTGAGGGTTATGAGGATGATGTTCCAGTGTGTGGGTTATGAGGATGATGTTCCAGAGTGTGAGTTATGAGGATGATGTTTCAGTGTGTGGGTTATGAGGATGATGTTCCAGTGTGAGGGTTATGAGGATGATGTTTCAGTGTGGGTTATGAGGATGATGTTCCAGTGTGTGAGTTATGAGGATGATGTTCCAGTGTGGGTTATGAGGATGATGTTCCAGTGTGTGGGTTATGAGGATGATGTTCCAGTGTGAGGGTTATGAGGATGATGTTCCAGTGTGGGTTATGAGGATGATGTTCCAGTTTGAGGGTTATGAGGATGATGTTCCAGTGTGTGGGTTATGAGGATGATGTTCCAGTGTGTGAGTTATGAGGATGATGTTCCAGTGTGGGTTATGAGGATGATGTTCCAGTGTGAGGGTTATGAGGATGATGTTCCAGTATGTGGGTTATGAGGATGATGTTCCAGTGTGTGAGTTATGAGGATGATGTTCCAGTGTGTGGGTTATGAGGATGATGTTCCAGTGTGTGAGTTATGAGGATGATGTTCCAGTGTGTGGGTTATGAGGATGATGTTCCAGTGTGGGTTATGAGGATGATGTTCCAGTGTGGGTTATGAGGATGATGTTCCAGTGTGTGGGTTATGAGGATGATGTTCCAGTGTGGGTTATGAGGATGATGTTCCAGTGTGGGTTATGATGATGATTTTCCAGTGTGTGGGTTATGAGGATGATGTTCCAGTGTGTGGGTTATGAGGATGATGTTCCAGTGTGGGTTATGATGATGATGTTCCAGTGTGTGTGTTATGAGGATGATGTTCCAGAGTGTGAGTTATGAGGATGATGTTCCAGTGTGTGGGTTATGAGGATGATGTTCCAGTGTGAGGGTTATGAGGATGATGTTCCAGTGTGTGGGTTATGAGGATGATGTTCCAGTGTGTGAGTTATGAGGATGATGTTCCAGTGTGGGTTATGAGGATGATGTTCCAGTGAGGTTTATGAGGATGATGTTCCAATGTGGGTTATGAGGATGATGTTCCAGTGAGGGTTATGAGGATGATGTTCCAGTGTGGGTTATGAGGATGATGTTCCAGTGTGACTGTTATGAGGATGATGTTCCAGTGTGGGTTATGAGGATGATGTTCCAGTGTGGGTTATGAGGATGATGTTCCAGTGTGTGGGTTATGAGGATGATGTTCCAGTGTGTGAGTTATGAGGATGATGTTCCAGTGTGGGTTATGAGGATGATGTTCCAGTGTGTGGGTTATGAGGATGATGTTCCAGTGTGGGTTATGAGGATGATGTTCCAGTGTGAGTTGTGAGGATGATGTTCCAGTGTGGGTTATGAGGATGATGTTCCAGTGTGTGAGTTATGAGGATGATGTTCCAGTGTGAGGGTTATGAGGATGATGTTCCAGTGTGAGTTATGAGGATGATGTTCCAGTGTGTGGGTTATGAGGATTATGTTCCAGTGTGTGAGTTATGAGGATGATGTTCCAGTGTGTGAGTTATGAGGATGATGTTCCAGTGTGTGAGTTATGAGGATGATGTTCCAGTGTGAGTTATGAGGATGATGTTCCAGTGTGTGGGTTATGAGGATGATGTTCCAGTGTGTGGGTTATGAGGATGATGTTCCAGTGTGAGTTATGAGGATGATGTTCCAGTGTGTGAGTTATGAGGATGATGTTCCAGTGTGGGTTATGAGGATGATGTTCCAGTGTGAGGGTTATGAGGATGATGTTCCAGTGTGAGTTATGAGGATGATGTTCCAGTGTGTGGGTTATGAGGATGATGTTCCAGTGTGTGTGTTATGAGAATGATGTTCCAGTGTGTGGGTTATGAGGATGATGTTCCAGTGTGTGAGTTATGAGGATGATGTTCCAGTGTGAGGGTTATGAGGATGATGTTCCAGTGTGTGGGTTATGAGGATGATGTTACAGTGTGGGTTATGAGGATGATGTTCCAGTGTGAGTTATGAGGATGATGTTCCAGTGTGGGTTATGAGGATGATGTTCCAGTGTGTGAGTTATGAGGATGATGTTCCAGTGTGAGGGTTATGAGGACGATGTTCCAGTGTGAGTTATGAGGATGATGTTCCAGTGTGTGGGTTATGAGGATTATGTTCCAGTGTGTGAGTTATGAGGATGATGTTCCAGTGTGTGAGTTATGAGGATGATGTTCCAGTGTGAGGGTTATGAGGATGATGTTCCAGTGTGTGAGTTATGAGGATGATGTTCCAGTGTGTGGGTTATGAGGATGATGTTCCAGTGTGTGAGTTATGAGGATGATGTTCCAGTGTGAGGGTTATGAGGATGATGTTCCAGTGTGTGGGTTATGAGGATGATGTTCCAGTGTGGGTTATGAGGATGATGTTCCAGTGTGAGGGTTATGAGGATGATGTTCCAGTGTGAGTTATGAGGATGATGTTCCAGAGTGTGGGTTATGAGGATGATGTTCCAGTGTGTGGGTTATGAGGATGATGTTCCAGTGTGTGAGTTATGAGGATGATGTTCCAGTGTGAGGGTTATGAGGATGATGTTCCAGTGTGGGTTATGAGGATGATGTTCCAGTGTGAGGGTTATGAGGATGATGTTCCAGTGTGAGGTTTATGAGGATGATGTTCCAGTGTGTGGGTTATGAGGATGATGTTCCAGTGTGGGTTATGAGGATGATGTTCCAGTGTGTGGGTTATGAGGATGATGTTCCAGTGTGGGTTATGAGGATGATGTTCCAGTGTGTGAGTTATGAGGATGATGTTCCAGTGTGTGAGTTATGAGGATGATGTTCCAGTGTGAGGGTTATGAGGATGATGTTCCAGTGTGAGGGTTATGAGGATGATGTTCCAGTGTGTGAATTATGAGGATGATGTTCCAGTGTGAGGGTTATGAGGATGATGTTCCAGTGTGAGGGTTATGAGGATGATGTTCCAGTGTGTGGGTTGTGAGGATGATGTTCCAGTGTGTGGGTTATGAGGATGATGTTCCATTGTGGGTCATGAGGATGATGTTCCAGTGTGTGGGTTATGAGGATGATGTTCCAGTGTGTGGGTTATGAGGATGATGTTCCAGTGTGTGGGTTATGAGGATGATGTTCCAGTGTGGGTTATGAGGATGATGTTCCAGTGTGTGGGTTATGAGGATGATGTTCCAGTGTGAGGGTTATGAGGATGATGTTCCAGTGTGGGTTATGAGGATGATGTTCCAGTGTGTGAGTTATGAGGATGATTTTCCAGTGTGAGTTATGAGGATGATGTTCCAGTGTGAGGGTTATGAGGATGATGTTCCAGTGTGTGGGTTATGAGGATGATGTTCCAGTGTGGGTTATGAGGATGATGTTCCAGTGTGTGAGTTATGAGGATGATGTTCCAGTGTGTGAGTTATGAGGATGATGTTCCAGTGTGGGTTATGAGGATGATGTTCCAGTGTGGGTTATGAGGATGATGTTCCAGTGTGTGAGTTATGAGGATGATGTTCCAGTGTGGGTTATGAGGATGATGTTCCAGTGTGGGTTATGAGGATGATGTTCCAGTGTGGGTTATGAGGATGATGTTCCAGTGTGTGAGTTATGAGGATGATGTTCCAGTGTGTGGGTTATGAGGATGATGTTCATGTGTGAGGGTTATGAGGATGATGTTCCAGTGTGTGGGTTATGAGGATGATGTTCCAGTGTGAGGGTTATGAGGATGATGTTCCAGTGTGTGGGTTATGAGGATGATGTTCCAGTGTGAGGTTTATGAGGATGATGTTCCAGTGTGTGGGTTATGAGGATGATGTTCCAGTGTGTGGGTTATGAGGATGATGTTCCAGTGTGAGTTATGAGGATGATGTTCATGTGTGAGGGTTATGAGGATGATGTTCCAGTGTGTGGGTTATGAGGATGATGTTCCAGTGTGAGGGTTATGAGGATGATGTTCCAGTGTGTGGGTTATGAGGATGATGTTCCAGTGTGTGGGTTATGAGGATGATGTTCCAGTGTGTGGGTTGTGAGGATGATGTTCCAGTGTGTGGGTTATGAGGATGATGTTCCATTGTGGGTCATGAGGATGATGTTCCAGTGTGTTAGTTATGAGGATGATGTTCCAGTGTGGGTTATGAGGATGATGTTCCAGTGTGAGTTATGAGGATGATGTTCCAGTGTGAGTTATGAGGATGATGTTCCAGTGTGAGGGTTATGAGGATGATGTTCCAGAGTGTGGGTTATGAGGATGATGTTCCAGTGTGTGGGTTATGAGGATGATGTTCCAGTGTGTGGGTTATGAGGATGATGTTCCAGTGTGTGGGTTATGAGGATGATGTTCCAGTGTGAGGGTTATGAGGATGATGTTCCATTGTGAGGGTTATGAGGATGATGTTCCATTGTGGGTTATGAGGATGATGTTCCAGTGTGAGGGTTATGAGGATGATGTTCCAGTGTGAGGGTCATGAGGATGATGTTCCAGTGTGGGTTATGAGGATGATGTTCCAGTGTGAGTTATGAGGATGATGTTCCAGTGTGGGTTATGAGGATGATGTTCCAGTGTGTGGGTTATGAGGATGATGTTCCAGTGTGGGTTATGAGGATGATGTTCCAGTGTGTGGGTTATGAGGATGATGTTCCAGTGTGAGGGTTATGAGGATGATGTTCCAGTGTGGGTTATGAGGATGATGTTCCAGTGTGTGAGTTATGAGGATGATTTTCCAGTGTGAGTTATGAGGATGATGTTCCAGTGTGAGGGTTATGAGGATGATGTTCCAGTGTGTGGGTTATGAGGATGATGTTCCAGTGTGGGTTATGAGGATGATGTTCCAGTGTGGGTTATGAGGATGATGTTCCAGTGTGGGTTATGAGGATGATGTTCCAGTGTGGGTTATGAGGATGATGTTCCAGTGTGTGAGTTATGAGGATGATGTTCCAGTGTGTGGGTTATGAGGATGATGTTCATGTGTGAGGGTTATGAGGATGATGTTCCAGTGTGTGGGTTATGAGGATGATGTTCCAGTGTGAGGGTTATGAGGATGATGTTCCAGTGTGTGGGTTATGAGGATGATGTTCCAGTGTGAGGTTTATGAGGATGATGTTCCAGTGTGTGGGTTATGAGGATGATGTTCCAGTGTGTGGGTTATGAGGATGATGTTCCAGTGTGAGTTATGAGGATGATGTTCATGTGTGAGGGTTATGAGGATGATGTTCCAGTGTGTGGGTTATGAGGATGATGTTCCAGTGTGAGGGTTATGAGGATGATGTTCCAGTGTGTGGGTTATGAGGATGATGTTCCAGTGTGTGGGTTATGAGGATGATGTTCCAGTGTGTGGGTTATGAGGATGATGTTCCAGTGTGTGGGTTATGAGGATGATGTTCCAGTGTGTGGGTTGTGAGGATGATGTTCCAGTGTGTGGGTTATGAGGATGATGTTCCATTGTGGGTCATGAGGATGATGTTCCAGTGTGTTAGTTATGAGGATGATGTTCCAGTGTGGGTTATGAGGATGATGTTCCAGTGTGAGGGTTATGAGGATGATGTTCCAGTGTGAGTTATGAGGATGATGTTCCAGTGTGAGGGTTATGAGGATGATGTTCCAGAGTGTGGGTTATGAGGATGATGTTCCAGTGTGTGGGTTATGAGGATGATGTTCCAGTGTGTGGGTTATGAGGATGATGTTCCAGTGTGTGGGTTATGAGGATGATGTTCCAGTGTGAGGGTTATGAGGATGATGTTCCATTGTGAGGGTTATGAGGATGATGTTCCATTGTGGGTTATGAGGATGATGTTCCAGTGTGAGGGTTATGAGGATGATGTTCCAGTGTGAGGGTCATGAGGATGATGTTCCAGTGTGGGTTATGAGGATGATGTTCCAGTGTGAGTTATGAGGATGATGTTCCAGTGTGGGTTATGAGGATGATGTTCCAGTGTGTGGGTTATGAGGATGATGTTCCAGTGTGTGGGTTATGAGGATGATGTTCCAGTGTGGGTTATGAGGATGATGTTCCAGTGTGTGGGTCATGAGGATGATGTTCCAGTGTGGGTTATGAGGATGATGTTCCAGTGTGTGGGTCATGAGGATGATGTTCCAGTGTGAGGGTCATGAGGATGATGTTACATTGTGAGGGTTATGAGGATGATGTTCCAGTGTGAGTTATGAGGATGATGTTCCAGTGTGTGAGTTATGAGGATGATGTTCCAGTGTGAGGGTTATGAGGATGATGTTCCAGTGTGTGGGTTATGAGGATGATGTTCCAGTGTGTGGGTTATGAGGATGATGTTCCAGTGTGAGGGTTATGAGGATGATGTTCCAGTGTGAGGGTTATGAGGATGATGTTCCAGTGTGTGAGTTATGAGGATGATGTTCCAGTGTGAGGGTTATGAGGATGATGTTCCAGTGTGAGGGTTATGAGGATGATGTTCCAGTGTGGGTTATGAGGATGATGTTCCAGTGTGTGGGTTATGAGGATGATGTTCCAGAGTGTGAGTTATGAGGATGATGTTCCAGTGTGGGTTATGAGGATGATGTTCCAGTGTGTGAGTTATGAGGATGATTTTCCAGTGTGAGTTATGAGGATGATGTTCCATTGTGGGTTATGAGGATGATGTTCCAGTGTGAGGGTTATGAGGATGATGTTCCAGTGTGAGGGTCATGAGGATGATGTTCCAGTGTGGGTTATGAGGATGATGTTCCAGTGTGAGTTATGAGGATGATGTTCCAGTGTGGGTTATGAGGATGATGTTCCAGTGTGGGTTATGAGGATGATGTTCCAGTGTGTGGGTTATGAGGATGATGTTCCAGTGTGGGTTATGAGGATGATGTTCCAGTGTGTGGGTCATGAGGATGATGTTCCAGTGTGGGTTATGAGGATGATGTTCCAGTGTGTGGGTCATGAGGATGATGTTCCAGTGTGAGGGTCATGAGGATGATGTTACATTGTGAGGGTTATGAGGATGATGTTCCAGTGTGAGTTATGAGGATGATGTTCCAGTGTCTGAGTTATGAGGATGATGTTCCAGTGTGAGGGTTATGAGGATGATGTTCCAGTGTGTGGGTTATGAGGATGATGTTCCAGTGTGTGGGTTATGAGGATGATGTTCCAGTGTGAGGGTTATGAGGATGATGTTCCAGTGTGAGGGTTATGAGGATGATGTTCCAGTGTGTGAGTTATGAGGATGATGTTCCAGTGTGAGGGTTATGAGGATGATGTTCCAGTGTGAGGGTTATGAGGATGATGTTCCAGTGTGGGTTATGAGGATGATGTTCCAGTGTGTGGGTTATGAGGATGATGTTCCAGAGTGTGAGTTATGAGGATGATGTTCCAGTGTGGGTTATGAGGATGATGTTCCAGTGTGTGAGTTATGAGGATGATTTTCCAGTGTGAGTTATGAGGATGATGTTCCAGTGTGAGGGTTATGAGGATGATGTTCCAGTGTGTGGGTTATGAGGATGATGTTCCAGTGTGGGTTATGAGGATGATGTTCCAGTGTGGGTTATGAGGATGATGTTCCAGTGTGGGTTATGAGGATGATGTTCCAGTGTGGGTTATGAGGATGATGTTCCAGTGTGTGAGTTATGAGGATGATGTTCCAGTGTGTGGGTTATGAGGATGATGTTCATGTGTGAGGGTTATGAGGATGATGTTCCAGTGTGTGGGTTATGAGGATGATGTTCCAGTGTGAGGGTTATGAGGATGATGTTCCAGTGTGTGGGTTATGAGGATGATGTTCCAGTGTGAGGGTTATGAGGATGATGTTCCAGTTTGTGGGTTATGAGGATGATGTTCCAGTGTGAGGGTTATGAGGATGATGTTCCAGTGTGTGGGTTATGAGGATGATGTTCCAGTGTGAGTTATGAGGATGATGTTCATGTGTGAGGGTTATGAGGATGATGTTCCAGTGTGTGGGTTATGAGGATGATGTTCCAGTGTGAGGGTTATGAGGATGATGTTCCAGTGTGTGGGTTATGAGGATGATGTTCCAGTGTGTGGGTTATGAGGATGATGTTCCAGTGTGTGGGTTGTGAGGATGATGTTCCAGTGTGGGTCATGAGGATGATATTCCAGTGTGTTAGTTATGAGGATGATGTTCCAGTGTGGGTTATGAGGATGATGTTCCAGTGTGAGGGTTATGAGGATGATGTTCCAGTGTGAGTTATGAGGATGATGTTCCAGTGTGAGGGTTATGAGGATGATGTTCCAGAGTGTGGGTTATGAGGATGATGTTCCAGTGTGTGGGTTATGAGGATGATGTTCCAGTGTGTGGGTTATGAGGATGATGTTCCAGTGTGTGGGTTATGAGGATGATGTTCCAGTGTGAGGGTTATGAGGATGATGTTCCATTGTGAGGGTTATGAGGATGATGTTCCATTGTGGGTTATGAGGATGATGTTCCAGTGTGAGGGTTATGAGGATGATGTTCCAGTGTGAGGGTCATGAGGATGATGTTCCAGTGTGGGTTATGAGGATGATGTTCCAGTGTGAGTTATGAGGATGATGTTCCAGTGTGGGTTATGAGGATGATGTTCCAGAGTGTGGGTTATGAGGATGATGTTCCAGTGTGTGGGTTATGAGGATGATGTTCCAGTGTGTGGGTTATGAGGATGATGTTCCAGTGTGTGGGTTATGAGGATGATGTTCCAGTGTGAGGGTTATGAGGATGATGTTCCAGTGTGAGGTTTATGAGGATGATGTTCCAGTGTGTGGGTTATGAGGATGATGTTCCAGTGTGGGTTATGAGGATGATGTTCCAGTGTGGGTTATGAGGATGATGTTCCAGTGTGAGGGTTATGAGGATGATGTTCCAGTGTGAGGGTTATGAGGATGATGTTCCAGTGTGAGGGTTATGAGGATGATGTTCCAGTGTGTGGGTTGTGAGGATGATGTTCCAGTGTGTGGGTTATGAGGATGATGTTCCATTGTGGGTCATGAGGATGATGTTCCAGTGTGTGGGTTATGAGGATGATGTTCCAGTGTGTGGGTTATGAGGATGATGTTCCAGTGTGTGGGTTATGAGGATGATGTTCCAGTGTGGGTTATGAGGATGATGTTCCAGTGTGTGGGTTATGAGGATGATGTTCCAGTGTGAGGGTTATGAGGATGATGTTCCAGTGTGGGTTATGAGGATGATGTTCCAGTGTGTGAGTTATGAGGATGATTTTCCAGTGCGAGTTATGAGGATGATGTTCCAGTGTGAGGGTTATGAGGATGATGTTCCAGTGTGTGGGTTATGAGGATGATGTTCCAGTGTGGGTTATGAGGATGATGTTCCAGTGTGGGTTATGAGGATGATGTTCCAGTGTGGGTTATGAGGATGATGTTCCAGTGTGGGTTATGAGGATGATGTTCCAGTGTGTGAGTTATGAGGATGATGTTCCAGTGTGTGGGTTATGAGGATGATGTTCATGTGTGAGGGTTATGAGGATGATGTTCCAGTGTGTGGGTTATGAGGATGATGTTCCAGTGTGAGGGTTATGAGGATGATGTTCCAGTGTGTGGGTTATGAGGATGATGTTCCAGTGTGAGGGTTATGAGGATGATGTTCCAGTGTGTGGGTTATGAGGATGATGTTCCAGTGTGAGGGTTATGAGGATGATGTTCCAGTGTGTGGGTTATGAGGATGATGTTCCAGAGTGTGAGTTATGAGGATGATGTTCCAGTGTGGGTTATGAGGATGATGTTCCAGTGTGTGAGTTATGAGGATGATTTTCCAGTGTGAGTTATGAGGATGATGTTCCAGTGTGAGGGTTATGAGGATGATGTTCCAGTGTGTGGGTTATGAGGATGATGTTCCAGTGTGGGTTATGAGGATGATGTTCCAGTGTGGGTTATGAGGATGATGTTCCAGTGTGGGTTATGAGGATGATGTTCCAGTGTGGGTTATGAGGATGATGTTCCAGTGTGTGAGTTATGAGGATGATGTTCCAGTGTGTGGGTTATGAGGATGATGTTCCAGTGTGAGGGTTATGAGGATGATGTTCCAGTGTGAGGGTTATGAGGATGATATTCCAGTGTGTGGGTTATGAGGATGATGTTCCAGTGTGTGAGTTATGAGGATGATGTTCCAGTGTGAGGGTTATGAGGATGATGTTCCAGTGTGAGGTTTATGAGGATGATGTTCCAGTGTGTGGGTTATGAGGATGATGTTTCAGTGTGGGTTATGAGGATGATGTTCCAGTGTGGGTTATGAGGATGATGTTCCAGTGTGAGGGTTATGAGGATGATGTTCCAGTGTGAGGGTTATGAGGATGATGTTCCAGTGTGTGGGTTATGAGGATGATGTTCCAGTGTGTGGGTTATGAGGATGATGTTCCATTGTGGGTCATGAGGATGATGTTCCAGTGTGTGGGTTATGAGGATGATGTTCCAGTGTGTGGGTTATGAGGATGATGTTCCAGTGTGTGGGTTATGAGGATGATGTTCCAGTGTGGGTTATGAGGATGATGTTCCAGTGTGTGGGTTATGAGGATGATGTTCCAGTGTGAGGGTTATGAGGATGATGTTCCAGTGTGGGTTATGAGGATGATGTTCCAGTGTGTGAGTTATGAGGATGATTTTCCAGTGCGAGTTATGAGGATGATGTTCCAGTGTGAGGGTTATGAGGATGATGTTCCAGTGTGTGGGTTATGAGGATGATGTTCCAGTGTGGGTTATGAGGATGATGTTCCAGTGTGGGTTATGAGGATGATGTTCCAGTGTGGGTTATGAGGATGATGTTCCAGTGTGGGTTATGAGGATGATGTTCCAGTGTGTGAGTTATGAGGATGATGTTCCAGTGTGTGGGTTATGAGGATGATGTTCCAGTGTGTGGGTTATGAGGATGATGTTCCAGTGTGAGGGTTATGAGGATGATGTTCCAGTGTGTGGGTTATGAGGATGATGTTCCAGTGTGAGGGTTATGAGGATGATGTTCCAGTGTGTGGGTTATGAGGATGATGTTCCAGTGTGAGGGTTATGAGGATGATGTTCCAGTGTGTGGGTTATGAGGATGATGTTCCAGTGTGAGTTATGAGGATGATGTTCATGTGTGAGGGTTATGAGGATGATGTTCCAGTGTGGGTTATGAGGATGATGTTCCAGTGTGTGGGTTATGAGGATGATGTTCCAGTGTGAGGGTTATGAGGATGATGTTCCAGTGTGTGGGTTATGAGGATGATGTTCCAGTGTCTGGGTTATGAGGATGATGTTCCAGTGTGTGGGTTGTGAGGATGATGTTCCAGTGTGTGGGTTATGAGGATGATGTTCCATTGTGGGTCATGAGGATGATGTTCCAGTGTGTTAGTTATGAGGATGATGTTCCAGTGTGGGTTATGAGGATGATGTTCCAGTGTGAGGGTTATGAGGATGATGTTCCAGTGTGAGGGTTATGAGGATGATGTTCCAGTGTGAGTTATGAGGATGATGTTCCAGTGTGAGGGTTATGAGGATGATGTTCCAGAGTGTGGGTTATGAGGATGATGTTCCAGAGTGTGGGTTATGAGGATGATGTTCCAGTGTGAGTTATGAGGATGATGTTCCAGTGTGAGGGTTATGAGGATGATGTTCCAGAGTGTGGGTTATGAGGATGATGTTCCAGAGTGTGGGTTATGAGGATGATGTTCCAGTGTGTGGGTTATGAGGATGATGTTCCAGTGTGTGGGTTATGAGGATGATGTTCCAGTGTGTGGGTTATGAGGATGATGTTCCAGTGTGAGGGTTATGAGGATGATGTTCCATTGTGAGGGTTATGAGGATGATGTTCCATTGTGGGTTATGAGGATGATGTTCCAGTGTGAGGGTTATGAGGATGATGTTCCAGTGTGAGGGTCATGAGGATGATGTTCCAGTGTGGGTTATGAGGATGATGTTCCAGTGTGAGTTATGAGGATGATGTTCCAGTGTGGGTTATGAGGATGATGTTCCAGTGTGGGTTATGAGGATGATGTTCCAGTGTGTGGGTTATGAGGATGATGTTCCAGTGTGGGTTATGAGGATGATGTTCCAGTGTGTGGGTCATGAGGATGATGTTCCAGTGTGGGTTATGAGGATGATGTTCCAGTGTGTGGGTCATGAGGATGATGTTCCAGTGTGAGGGTCATGAGGATGATGTTACATTGTGAGGGTTATGAGGATGATGTTCCAGTGTGAGTTATGAGGATGATGTTCCAGTGTGTGAGTTATGAGGATGATGTTCCAGTGTGAGGGTTATGAGGATGATGTTCCAGTGTGTGGGTTATGAGGATGATGTTCCAGTGTGTGGGTTATGAGGATGATGTTCCAGTGTGAGGGTTATGAGGATGATGTTCCAGTGTGAGGGTTATGAGGATGATGTTCCAGTGTGTGAGTTATGAGGATGATGTTCCAGTGTGAGGGTTATGAGGATGATGTTCCAGTGTGAGGGTTATGAGGATGATGTTCCAGTGTGAGGGTTATGAGGATGATGTTCCAGTGTGTGAGTTATGAGGATGATGTTCCAGTGTGTGGGTTATGAGGATGATGTTCCAGTGTGAGGGTTATGAGGATGATGTTCCAGTGTGAGGGTTATGAGGATGATGTTCCAGTGTGTGAGTTATGAGGATGATGTTCCAGTGTGAGGGTTATGAGGATGATGTTCCAGTGTGAGGGTTATGAGGATGATGTTCCAGTGTGAGGGTTATGAGGATGATGTTCCAGTGTGTGAGTTATGAGGATGATGTTCCAGTGTGGGTTATGAGGATGATGTTCCAGTGTGAGTTATGAGGATGATGTTCCAGTGTGAGAGTTATGAGGATGATGTTCCAGTGTGGGTTATGAGGATGATGTTCCAGTGTGTGGGTTATGAGGATGATGTTCCAGTGTGGGTTATGAGGATGATGTTCCAGTGTGTGGGTTATGAGGATGATGTTCCAGTGTGGGTTATGAGGATGATGTTCCAGTGTGAGGGTTATGAGGATGATGTTCCAGTGTGAGGGTTATGAGGATGATGTTCCAGTGTGTGGGTTATGAGGATGATGTTCCAGTGTGGGTTATGAGGATGATGTTCCAGTGTGAGGGTTATGAAGATGATGTTCCAGTGTGAGGGTTATGAGGATGATGTTCCAGTGTGAGGGTTGTGAGGATGATGTTCCAGTGTGTGGGTTATGAGGATGATGTTCCAGTGTGAGTTATGAGGATGATGTTCCAGTGTGTGGGTTATGAGGATGATGTTCCAGTGTGAGGGTTATGAGGATGATGTTCCAGTGTGAGGGTTATGAGGATGATGTTCCAGTGTGTGGGTTATAAGGATGATGTTCCAGTGTGAGTTATGAGGATGATGTTCCAGTGTGTGAGTTATGAGGATGATGTTCCAGTGTGGGTTATGAGGATGATGTTCCAGTGTGTGGGTTATGAGGATGATGTTCCAGTGTGTGGGTTATGAGGATGATGTTCCAGTGTGTGGGTTATGAGGATGATGTTCCAGTGTGAGGGTTATGAGGATGATGTTCCAGTGTGAGGGTTATGAGGATGATGTTCCAGTGTGAGGGTTATGAGGATGATGTTCCTGTGTGGGTTATGAGGATGATGTTCCAGTGTGTGGGTTATGATGATGATGTTCCAGTGTGTGGGTTATGAGGATGATGTTCCAGTGTGTGGGTTATGAGGATGATGTTTCAGTGTGTGGGTTATGAGGATGATGTTCCAGTGTGAGGGTTATGAGGATGATGTTCCAGTGTGAGGGTTATGAGGATGATGTTCCAGTGTGTGAGTTATGAGGATGATGTTCCAGTGTGGGTTATGAGGATGATGTTCCAGTGTGAGTTATGAGGATGATGTTCCAGTGTGAGAGTTATGAGGATGATGTTCCAGTGTGGGTTATGAGGATGATGTTCCAGTGTGTGGGTTATGAGGATGATGTTCCAGTGTGAGAGTTATGAGGATGAAGTTCCAGTGTGGGTTATGAAGATGATGTTCCAGTGTGGGTTATGATGATGATGTTCCAGTGTGAGTTATGAGGATGATGTTCCAGTGTGAGGGTTATGAGGATGATGTTCCAGAGTGAGTTATGAGGATTATGTTCCAGTGTGTGGGTTATGAGGATTATGTTCCAGTGTGTGGGTTATGAGGATGATGTTCCAGTGTGAGTTATGAGGATGATGTTCCAGTGTGGGTTATGAGGATGATGTTCCAGTGTGGGTTATGAGGATGATGTTCCAGAGTGAGTTATGAGGATGATGTTCCAGTGTGAGTTATGAGGATGATGTTCCAGTGTGTGGGTTATGAGGATGATGTTCCAGTGTGAGGGTTATGAGGTTGATGTTCCAGTGTGAGGGTTATGAGGATGATGTTCCAGTGTGGGTTATGAGGATGATGTTCCAGTGTGAGTTATGAGGATGATGTTCCAGTGTGGGTTATGAGGATGATGTTCCAGTGTGAGTTATGAGGATGATGTTCCAGTGTGAGTTATGAGGATGATGTTCCAGAGTGGGTTATGAGGATGATGTTCCAGAGTGAGTTATGAGGATGATGTTCCAGAGTGTGGGTTATGAGGATGAATTTCCAGTGTGAGGGTTATGAGGATGATGTTCCAGTGTGAGTTATGAGGATGATGTTCCAGTGTGAGGGTTATGAGGATGATGTTCCAATGTGATTTATGAGGATGATGTTCCAGTGTGGGTTATGAGGATGATGTTCCAGTGTGAGTTATGAGGATGATGTTCCAGTGTGAGTTATGAGGATGATGTTCCAGTGTGGGTTATGAGGATGATGTTCCAGAGTGAGTTATGAGGATGATGTTCCAGTGTGAGGGTTATGAGGATGATGTTCCAGTGTGTGAGTTATGAGGATGATGTTCCAGTGTGAGTTATGAGGATGATGTTCCAGTGTGTGGGTTATGAGGATGATGTTCCAGAGTGAGTTATGAGGATGATGTTCCAGTTTGTGGGTTATGAGGATGATGTTCCAGTGTGAGGGTTATGAGGATGATGTTCCAGTGTGAGTTATGAGGATGATGTTCCAGTGTGAGGGTTATGAGGATGATGTTCCAGTGTGAGGGTTATGAGGATGATGTTCCAGTGTGAGGGTTATGAGGATGATGTTCCAGTGTGTGAGTTATGAGGATGATGTTCCAGTGTGTGGGTTATGAGGATGATGTTCCAGTGTGAGTTATGAGGATGATGTTCCAGAGTGGGTTATGTGGATGATGTTCCAGAGTGAGTTATGAGGATGATGTTCCAGTGTGAGTTATGAGGATGATGTTCCAGAGTGGGTTATGAGGATGATGTTCCAGAGTGAGTTATGAGGATGATGTTCCAGTGTGAGTTATGAGGATGATGTTCCAGTGTGAGGGTTATGAGGATGATGTTCCAGAGTGAGTTTTGAGGATGATGTTCCAGTGTGAGGGTTATGAGGATGATGTTCCAGTGTGAGTTATGAAGATGATGTTCCAGTGTGAGGGTTATGAGGATGATGTTCCAGTGTGAGGGTCATGAGGATGATGTTCCAGTGTGAGGGTTATGAGGATGATGTTCCAGTGTGTGAGTTATGAGGATGATGTTCCAGTGTGAGTTATGAGGATGATGTTCCAGTGTGTGGGTTATGAGGATGATGTTCCAGTGTGAGTTATGAGGATGATGTTCCAGTGTGAGGGTTATGAGGATGATGTTCCAGTGTGTGGGTTATGAGGATGATGTTCCAGTGTGTGGGTTATGAGGATGATGTTCCAGTGTGGGTTATGAGGATGATGTTCCAGTGTGAGGGTTATGAGGATGATGTTCCAGTGAGGGTTATGAGGATGATGTTCCAGTGTGAGGGTTATGAGGATGATGTTCCAGTGTGGGTTATGAGGATGATGTTCCAGTGTGAGGGTTATGAGGATGATGTTCCAGTGTGGGTTATGAGGATGATGTTCCAGTGTGAGGGTTATGAGGATGATGTTCCAGTGTGTGGGTTATGAGGATGATGTTCCAGTGTGGGTTATGAGGATGATGTTCCAGTGTGAGGGTTATGAGGATGATGTTCCAGTGAGGGTTATGAGGATGATGTTCCAGTGTGTGGGTTATGAGGATGATGTTCCAGTGTGAGTTATGAGGATGATGTTCCAGTGTGAGGGTTATGAGGATGATGTTCCAGTGTGGGTTATGAGGATGATGTTCCAGTGTGTGGGTTATGAGGATGATGTTCCAGTGTGAGGGTTATGAGGATGATGTTCCAGTGTGAGGGTTATGAGGATGATGTTCCAGTGTGTGAGTTATGAGGATGATGTTCCAGTGTGAGGGTTATGAGGATGATGTTCCAGAGTGTGAGTTATGAGGATGATGTTCCAGTGTGTGGGTTATGAGGATGATGTTCCAGTGTGTGAGTTATGAGGATGATGTTCCAGTGTGAGGGTTATGAGGATGATGTTCCAGAGTGAGAGTTATGAGGATGATGTTCCAGTGTGGGTTATGAGGATGATGTTCCAGTGTGAGTTATGAGGATGATGTTCCAGTGTGGGTTATGAGGATGATGTTCCAGTGTGGGTTATGAGGATGATGTTCCAGTGTGAGGGTTATGAGGATGATGTTCCAGTGTGAGGGTTGTGAGGATGATGTTCCAGTGTGTGGGTTATGAGGATGATGTTCCAGTGTGTGGGTTATGAGGATGATGTTCCAGTGTGGGTTATGAGGATGATGTTCCAGTGTGAGGGTTATGAAGATGATGTTCCAGTGTGAGGGTTGTGAGGATGATGTTCCAGTGTGTGGGTTATGAGGATGATGTTCCAGTGTGAGTTATGAGGATGATGTTCCAGTGTGTGGGTTATGAGGATGATGTTCCAGTGTGAGGGTTATGAGGATGATGTTCCAGTGTGAGGGTTATGAGGATGATGTTCCAGTGTGTGGGTTATAAGGATGATGTTCCAGTGTGAGTTATGAGGATGATGTTCCAGTGTGTGAGTTATGAGGATGATGTTCCAGTGTGGGTTATGAGGATGATGTTCCAGTGTGTGGGTTATGAGGATGATGTTCCAGTGTGTGGGTTATGAGGATGATGTTCCAGTGTGTGGGTTATGAGGATGATGTTCCAGTGTGAGGGTTATGAGGATGATGTTCCAGTGTGAGGGTTATGAGGATGATGTTCCAGTGTGAGGGTTATGAGGATGATGTTCCAGTGTGGGTTATGAGGATGATGTTCCAGTGTGTGGGTTATGAGGAAGATGTTCCAGTGTGTGGGTTATGAGGATGATGTTCCAGTGTGTGGGTTATGAGGATGATGTTCCAGTGTGAGGGTTATGAGGATGATGTTCCAGTGTGAGGGTTATGAGGATGATGTTCCAGTGTGGGTTATGAGGATGATGTTCCAGTGTGTGGGTTATGATGATGATGTTCCAGTGTGAGGGTTATGAGGATGATGTTCCAGTGTGGGTTATGAGGATGATGTTCCAGTGTGTGGGTTATGATGATGATGTTCCAGTGTGTGGGTTATGAGGATGATGTTCCAGTGTGTGGGTTATGAGGATGATGTTCCAGTGTGGGTTATGAGGATGATGTTCCAGTGTGAGGGTTATGAGGATGATGTTCCAGTGTGAGGGTTATGAGGATGATGTTCCAGTGTGTGAGTTATGAGGATGATGTTCCAGTGTGGGTTATGAGGATGATGTTCCAGTGTGAGTTATGAGGATGATGTTCCAGTGTGAGTTATGAGGATGATGTTCCAGTGTGGGTTATGAGGATGATGTTCCAGTGTGGGTTATGAGGATGATGTTCCAGTGTGTGGGTTATGAGGATGATGTTCCAGTGTGGGTTATGAGGATGATATTCCAGTGTGTGGGTTATGAGGATGATGTTCCAGTGTGGGTTATGAGGATGATATTCCAGTGTGAGGGTTATGAGGATGATGTTCCAGTGTGAGGGTTGTGAGGATGATGTTCCAGTGTGTGGGTTATGAGGATGATGTTCCAGTGTGAGTTATGAGGATGATGTTCCAGTGTGTGGGTTATGAGGATGATGTTCCAGTGTGAGGGTTATGAGGATGATGTTCCAGTGTGTGGGTTATGAGGATGATGTTCCAGTGTGAGGGTTATGAGGATGATGTTCCAGTGTGAGGGTTATGAGGATGATGTTCCAGTGTGTGGGTTATGAGGATGATGTTCCAGTGTGAGTTATGAGGATGATGTTCCAGTGTGTGAGTTATGAGGATGATGTTCCAGTGTGGGTTATGAGGATGATGTTCCAGTGTGTGGGTTATGAGGATGATGTTCCAGTGTGTGGGTTATGAGGATGATGTTCCAGTGTGTGGGTTATGAGGATGATGTTCCAGTGTGAGGGTTATGAGGATGATGTTCCAGTGTGAGGGTTATGAGGATGATGTTCCAGTGTGAGGGTTATGAGGATGATGTTCCAGTGTGGGTTATGAGGATGATGTTCCAGTGTGTGGGTTATGAGGATGATGTTCCAGTGTGTGGGTTATGAGGATGATGTTCCAGTGTGAGGGTTATGAGGATGATGTTCCAGTGTGAGGGTTTTGAGGATGATGTTCCAGTGTGGGTTATGAGGATGATGTTCCAGTGTGTGAGTTATGAGGATGATGTTCCAGTGTGTGAGTTATGAGGATGATGTTCCAGTGTGTGAGTTATGAGGATGATGTTCCAGTGTGTGAGTTATGAGGATGATGTTCCAGTGTGTGAGTTATGAGGATGATGTTCCAGTGTGGGTTATGAGGATGATGTTCCAGTGTGAGTTATGAGGATGATGTTCCAGTGTGGGTTATGAGGATGATGTTCCAGTGAGGGTTATGAGGATGATGTTCCAGTGTGAGGGTTATGAGGATGATGTTCCAGTGTGGGTTATGAGGATGATGTTCCAGTGTGTGAGTTATGAGGATGATATTCCAGTGTGTGGGTTATGAGGATGATGTTCCAGTGTGGGTTATGAGGATGATGTTCCAGTGTGGGTTATGAGGATGATGTTCCAGTGTGAGGGTTATGAGGATGATGTTCCAGTGTGTGAGTTATGAGGATGATGTTCCAGTGTGTGGGTTATGAGGATGATGTTCCAGTGTGTGAGTTATGAGGATGATGTTCCAGTGTGTGGGTTATGAGGATGATGTTCCAGTGTGGGTTATGAGGATGATGTTCCAGTGTGGGTTATGAGGATGATGTTCCAGTGTGTGGGTTATGAGGATGATGTTCCAGTGTGAGGGTTATGAGGATGATGTTCCAGTGTGTGGGTTATGAGGATGATGTTCCAGTGTGTGGGTTATGATGATGATGTTCCAGTGTGGGTTATGAGGATGATGTTCCAGTGTGGGTTATGAGGATGATGTTCCAGTGTGTGGGTTATGAGGATGATGTTCCAGTGTGTGGGTTATGAGGATGATGTTCCAGTGTGTGGGTTATGAGGATGATGTTCCAGTGTGTGAGTTATGAGGATGATGTTCCAGTGTGGGTTATGAGGAATGTTCCAGTGTGTGAGTTATGAGGATGATGTTCCAGTGTGTGGGTTATGAGGATGATGTTCCAGTGTGTGGGTTATGAGGATGATGTTCCAGTGTGTGGGTTATGAGGATGATGTTCCAGTGTGTGGGTTATGAGGATGATGTTCCAGTGTGTGGGTTATGAGGATGATGTTCCAGTGTGTGGGTTATGAGGATGATGTTCCAGTGTGTGGGTTATGAGGATGATGTTCCAGTGTGAGGGTTATGAGGATGATGTTCCAGTGTGAGGGTTTTGAGGATGATGTTCCAGTGTGGGTTATGAGGATGATGTTCCAGTGTATGAGTTATGAGGATGATGTTCCAGAGTGGGTTATGAGGATGATGTTCCAGTGTGAGGGTTATGAGGATGATGTTCCAGTGTGGGTTATGAGGATGATGTTCCAGTGTGGGTTATGAGGATGATGTTCCAGTGTGTGGGTTATGAGGATGATGTTCCAGTGTGTGGGTTATGAGGATGATGTTCCAGTGTGTGAGTTATGAGGATGATGTTCCAGTGTGGGTTATGAGGATGATGTTCCAGTGTGTGGGTTATGAGGATGATGTTCCAGTGTGAGGGTTATGAGGATGATGTTCCAGTGTGTGAGTCATGAGGATGATGTTCCAGTGTGAGTTATGAGGATGATGTTCCAGTGTGAGTTATGAGGATGATGTTCCAGTGTGTGGGTTATGAGGATGATGTTCCAGTGTGTGGGTTATGAGGATGATGTTCCAGTGTGTGGGTTATGAGGATGATGTTCCAGTGTGAGTTATGAGGATGATGTTCCAGTGTGAGTTATGAGGATGATGTTCCAGTGTGAGTTATGAGGATGATGTTCCAGTGTGTGGGTTATGAGGATGATGTTCCAGTGTGGGTTATGAGGATGATGTTCCAGTGTGGGTTATGAGGATGATGTTCCAGTGTGGGTTATGAGGATGATGTTCCAGTGTGGGTTATGAGGATGATGTTCCAGTGTGAGTTATGAGGATGATGTTCCAGTGTGAGTTATGAGGATGATGTTCCAGTGTGTGGGTTATGAGGATGATGTTCCAGTGTGGGTTATGAGGATGATGTTCCAGTGTGGGTTATGAGGATGATGTTCCAGTGTGGGTTATGAGGATGATGTTCCAGTGTGGGTTATGAGGATGATGTTCCAGTGTGTGGGTTATGAGGATGATGTTCCAGTGTGTGAGTTATGAGGATGATGTTCCAGTGTGGGTTATGAGGATGATGTTCCAGTGTGTGGGTTATGAGGATGATGTTCCAGTGTGTGGGTTATGAGGATGATGTTCCAGTGTGTGGGTTATGAGGATGATGTTCCAGTGTGTGGGTTATGAGGATGATGTTCCAGTGTGTGGGTTATGAGGATGATGTTCCAGTGTGTGGGTTATGAGGATGATGTTCCAGTGTGGGTTATGACGATGATGTTCCAGTGTGTGGGTTATGAGGATGATGTTCCAGTGTGTGGGTTATGAGGATGATGTTCCAGTGTGTGGGTTATGAGGATGATGTTCCAGAGTGTGAGTTATGAGGATGATGTTCCAGTGTGTGAGTTATGAGGATGATGTTCCAGTGTGTGAGTTATGAGGATGATGTTCCAGTGTGTGAGTTATGAGGATGATGTTCCAGTGTGGGTTATGAGGATGATGTTCCAGTGTGTGGGTTATGAGGATGATGTTCCAGTGTGAGGGTTATGAGGATGATGTTCCAGTGTGAGTTATGAGGATGATGTTCCAGTGTGTGGGTTATGAGGATGATGTTCCAGTGTGTGGGTTATGAGGATGATGTTCCAGTGTGTGAGTTATGAGGATGATGTTCCAGTGTGTGGGTTATGAGGATGATGTTCCAGTGTGTGGGTTATGAGGATGATGTTCCAGTGTGGGTTATGACGATGATGTTCCAGTGTGAGTTATGAGGATGATGTTCCAGTGTGTGGGTTATGAGGATGATGTTCCAGTGTGAGGGTTATGAGGATGATGTTCCAGTGTGTGAGTCATGAGGATGATGTTCCAGTGTGAGTTATGAGGATGATGTTCCAGTGTGAGTTATGAGGATGATGTTCCAGTGTGTGGGTTATGAGGATGATGTTCCAGTGTGTGGTTATGAGGATGATGTTCCAGTGTGTGGGTTATGAGGATGATGTTCCAGTGTGAGTTATGAGGATGATGTTCCAGTGTGAGTTATGAGGATGATGTTCCAGTGTGAGTTATGAGGATGATGTTCCAGTGTGTGTT